>NW_027466099.1:512500-547500 GCF_046127955.1 Nelusetta ayraudi | reverse complement strand
GTGATCAAGACCTGTGGCCCAAAACTCGGTCCTATAAGATAAGTGCAGGAACACTGCCGCTTCGCCCGCACTTGATTGTGCTAGCCGCCCCGTACAGACAGTGGACGGTGCATGTTGCTTCCGTCCCGCCTTGGTTTTACTTGTTGTTTTTCCGTTGTCGTTGTGTTTTTCTTCGTTTGCTTACGTCGCCACTGCTGACCCTCAGACAGCAGACGTTACACTATCAAGTCGCCGGTCCAGCTACAGTGGTGTGCATGCGTGTATGCGTGTGTGTGGTTGGTGGGAACTTGGTTGGTGTGTGTGTGTGTGTGTGTGTGTGTGTGTGTGTGTGTGTGTGTGTGTGTGTCATAGCATTGTTTGTTTGTTTTTCTTGCTATTTCAGTACATGTGACAGATTTTAGGGAACTTTTAGTAACCAACTGTTTATATTTTCTTTTGTAGTCGCTGAGAGCTACTGGTGGTGGCGGTGTCCCGGGTGGTGGGCCCCTTTGAGTGCTGTGACCCGGGATTGTGGTTGTTTTCTTCTTTTTTTTTTTGCACTTCACTTTCTTTGCAGGTGTGTCACGTGTGAGTGGGGTGTTCCTTGTTTTCTTTGGTTCCTCCCCCGTTTGGCCCCCTCATCGGTAAGCCTCAGTTTCTACACCAAGAATAAGGAGCTCAGTAGCTCCGTTTTAAGTGTTGGTCTGTTTGTTCCTTTTATTTTTAAATGTTGAATAAAAGTTGGTGAGCCACGTCTCCTACTCCTTCCTCGTAGAACTTACCTGTGTGCCTAATTATTACTTTTGTGTTTAGTAGAACTCCCTGGGTGAAATTCCCAGAGTGGCGTTGTCGGTTCCTTTTCATTTTGTTAAATTCCCAATATTAAATCTTGCTTTATCAGATAGCCATAACCACTCTCATCGCCACAGGATATTTGAGTCATACTGTCGTGTCTACTTCCCAGTCTCAATAAACATGTTCACCACTGCTGCTTCTTAAATGGAGGTTTGTCGGGGTTTTTCCCTTTTGAGAAGCAAGCCACATATTTTGTGTCTTTCCACCACAAGACATTGGCTTTTGTCACTCTCTTCGTCGTATTGGGAAAAAGTGGCATATCGGACTTTCCCGCCGCGAGTCGCTCGTCAACATACTGCTGTGAAAGAGGGGTGACGTCACAGAACGCGACGTGCATTTAGGTGCTGCTGCGTAAAACTAAAAGATTTTCCTGGGCAAATATTCATTTGACAGACGTAAACGAAGTGAAATATGACTTCAATTTAAGTTTGTTTTAGTTTGTTTTTATAAACACACAAAAAAGTTTGAGTTAGTTATCGTTTTTGAAAAAAGTTCTTGACTTCTACTTTAGAGATATTGATGACGAGTTGTTGCATATAAACGGTGTGACTATGTGGTTCGGCAAGCGGTGGTGCTGTCTGTACATAGCTTAGCAAACGGCTAGCGCTAGCACCCCCTTTCAATGCCAGAGTGAAAAGATCCACACGGAGTGTTATGACCCACGGGTGGGTCTAGGTGCCTCTATCTTTGTGTCTGTGTGTGTGTCTGACAGTGGATGACGCCTTGCAGGTGCGGTCCTGGATGTCGGCTGCTGATTGGACGCGCCACGGCTGAGAAGGAGGAGCAGTCGAGCCAGCCTGACGGTCGTCCCTCCTCCGCTCCCAACTCTGCAGTTAGTCACTTCTGAAATGGTGTTAGAGCACGCAGCCGTAGGTAGTGATGGCCGATCGAGGCTTTGTTGAAGCTTCGACACTTGTTTCAAAAAATGGTTCATTCCTCGAGGCTTCAATGACACAGTGCTCGAGGAGGTCATCTAGTGCTCAATAAAATGAAGTGCAATGGAAACGTGTTCATTGTTTCATCGATTGTTTGGGATTTGATTCGCCATGCATTTTTGTTGGACAACACTACATGCTTGTATGGTTCAATGCTGACACAATAAAATAAAAATGAAAAATAAAGACAATGTCTCTTTTTTGGCACGACTGATTGTAGTAGACTATAGCTCTTATACTTAGCCTGACAGTTTGTGCAATGAATTATATTATATCCTAAAACAAGACTAAATAGCCCATAGTTTCAAAATATGTTCAATAGTAAGTGTTCAGTGGGTCAGATGTCAAATGTGATCTATTTAAAATGTAGAATAGATGAGCTAAATAACACATATATAATACACATTGATGGGAATTGAACCGTCGCCTCAGTCTTGCAAGTCCAAGATTGTCATAATGTACCACAAACCCAAATCACACTCCCTTTTTTTCATCTAAGCTGTTTGAGTAGCGTTAGCACACCGTGATTCCTCATCAACTACAGGCCTACACTTCAAATAATTATGAGAAAAATCCAACGTAAAGAGAGCACTTCCATTAGGAAATAGTCAACATGAAATTTCGTCCTCTACTGATACCTGCTGGTCAAATTGAATCGTTGTAAATATTGTGAAGAAGTTGTCATCTAATTCTAGTCCTAAACAATATGGCCATTCCAAGTGAAGTATTAAGACAATTAATCAGGTCTGTACTGCTTGATTGAACACATTCATCCCGTTCCAGTGCACTAAAACCCACTTCCCTTCAGGACCGTGTCAGCGAAGCCAAAACTTCCTTGAGTGACGCTGTTTCCCAGCATGCAATGCGAGCTAGCGATTCACAATACTATTTCATCACAAACATGGATGTAAAAAATAAAAAGGGAAAAAGGGAAAAATGAAACTTCAGGAACACCAACCATTGCAATACAAGCAGAACTGGGCCGAAGTTTTATATTATGTACACCATAATACAGCCTTCTGGTGGACAAGCCATACTATTTAAGCCGTGTCCTCCTATGGCACTTCCGTGGGTGGAAGCACATGGTAGAGGTCACGTGCTGGTTGTGCGTCACCCCTCGAGGCCCTTGCAAGGGATCTGCAGGGCATGTGATTCAGGGGAGTATATGGAAAATATGGGTCAATGTAGTCAGTCATAACATGAGAAGCTTGCTTGCTTGCTTGCTTGCAAAAATAATGCACTACATGTGGATGTCACACTTTTTTTTTGTTTTGTCTGAGCATTTAAAAAAAAACCACAACATACTAATAATATGGATATTGACCATGTATGTTTTGGAGTTCAATGACAGAGGTTAATTAATATATATATATATATATATATATGTATATATGTATATATATATATATGTATATGTATATATATATATATATATATATATATATAGTCAGCTGCTTTCGGTTGACATATTAAATCTATTGTGATATGGAACGATAGTTCATAATGTACGTGTTACTTTTTTGCAGATAAGGTGTACCCTATTTCTTGTGCTCATGGTTATTTTAAAAGGCAGACAAGAACGTTGTTTGCTGTTGGAGGGCTACAACAACACTTCGATGCTACGCTTTGTGCCGTCGCTACGGACCCCAAACTCTCGTTCTTGTTGGATTCGGGTTCTGCGCAGACTGGTGGGAGAGTTTGTGTACAGGTTTTGCAAAGGAACGGTGTCTTCAGTTATACACACGCTCATTAAAGTGCCGACCGTGGAGGAAGCTCGTGCCGCTGCACGCCGTTTCCAGTAGAATAACTGCAAAATTACCAAAATAAAAACAAATCAGAAAAACATCTCTTTGCTGTGCTTTTATTTACAAAGTTGAAATTCTTCTAACTTACAAAAAATGTGAACGAAAAGGTAGAAATATAAATACGAAGGAATACGTATTTGTTCAGGGCTGCGCAAAGCCGGAGCCCTGCATTTGCTGCGCTACCCTTTTTAAAAAGGTCTCCGTTGCGCGTTATTTTAATATGTCCATCTCTTTTAGAAGAGAAAGCATCGCCCCGGTCTCATCCTCTCTCCAAATGTCAACATTCTTATTCGCGTTTGCCAGGTTGTTTCGCGCCGTCTGTTTTGTTAGACGATGTAGTTGTGCGGTCATGAGTCGCGAGAGCGAGGCGTGGCGCATGCTCACTCGCATTGTCCAGTTAATAGTCCGATTAAGGCGTATACATGGCAGAGAAATTTGAATTCCAATCGCATTATCTGGGTGTCTCAATCGGAGTTCTCCGATTCCAATCGGAGTTCTCAAACTCCAATCATAATCGGAGTAAGGTGTTTACACGCAAGTGAGTTCTCCGATCATAATCAGACTAAGGCAGTAATTCGATTTTCTCTAGTGCCATGTAAAGGCACTGAATGTAGTGGTTCAGACCAGACGCGAACAGGCGCGCGGCTCGTGCCATTCATTTCAATGGAAGCGGAAGCGCCGCGAAGCGGAGCGCCGACGAATTTCACGAGCGAGGCTCCAACTGGTTCACACCAGACGCGAACAGCTCCGCGACGGTCGACAAGCGCTTCTGCTCAGCTGCAGTCTTTTTTTCCCTCCCACTTGAGCTTCTTTTTTTTTTCTTCGCCCCCCCTCGCCCCGTAGCCAGCCCGTAGCTTACTTTTGTGTGTGTGTGTGTGTGTGTAAATAAATAGAAACACGCACTCAGGTGTCCATCTCAAGACAAGACCTCTTTCATAATGATCATTGACTGGCATCTCTAGGCTCAAACAGACGTATTTTGATCAAGTCTTCCTGTGTGTGTGTGTGTGTGTGTGTGTGTGTGTGTGTGTTTAATCTCTCTCGCACTCTGATACAATGTACTGACAAATATAACATACAAATATGATATATGATCGAATTTGTCATTCGGTTTTTATTTTGAAATTAGTTCATTTTGAAAATTCACCGGATTTTCTCGTTTTTATTGAGCGATTTCCTGTACTGTAGACGAGGATCGCTCGTGGCTCACGCACGAAATAGAGCAGACGCCGAAACAACAAATGCATGCCGCGAGCCGCGTGCCTGTTCGCGTCTACTGTGAACCACCACATTGATTAACGTGGGCGCCGAATGGAAGCGCTCGGCGGCGCTTCGCTTCCACGTCCAGTGAACTGACGTTAAATGCATGGCGCGATCCGCGAGGGGAGCCGCGCGCCTGTTCGCGTCTGGTGTGAACTACTACATTGATTAACATGGGCGCCGAATGGAAGCGCTCGGCGCTTCGTGGTGCTTCCCCGTCCAGTGTGAACCGGGCGTTACGTTGCTCGGAAAAATGTGTCGCCTGAGCCTCCGCCCCCTCCGTGTCCATTGGCGGAGGGAGGGCTCATTGAAAAAAAAAAATTAAAAAAATCGGTGTTCCTTCGGCGCGCCTGGGAAACTCTGAAATTATGAATAATTTAAGCTTGTTTTTGTCCCATTTGCCTGCATCAGCCCGTCATGATATTGTTAAATTAATTGAGAGCCACCCACTATTGTCTTCTGACCACCCCCGCCGTACGTCAGTTTTGCACCATGACATAAAGTAGAGGGACATGCCACAAGTAAGCAGCACGCACACAGAGTCAATATTGGGAAGTTCAGAAAGAAGCTTTGGCTCTCCTTCTGACAGTACCCATCTTGATGTTTGGGGTCAGGTTTTTACAGACCATAATGCCCTCGAAGTGGTGGTGTCTGCTCTTACAAGACTTCAATCTCCAGATTTGCCACAGGAAGGGGGGTTGATAATGTGTTGGCAAGTGCATTATCACGTGTACATGTGGACTAGCTGCGGAATTCTTATTTCGGGGGAAGTGAGGTTTTTCTTGTTTAGTTTTATTTGTAGGTATGTTAATAGGGTTTAGTTCTTCAGGGAGGGGGTGTTATGACCCACAGGTGGGTCTAGGTGCCTCTATCTTTGTGTCTGTGTGTGTGTGTGTGTGTGTGTCTGTGTGTGAGAGATTGGATGACGCCTTGCAGGTGCGGTCCTGGATGTCGGCTGCTGATTGGACGCGCCACGGCTGAGAAGGAGGAGCAGTCGAGCCAGCCTGACGGTCATCCCTCCTCCGCTCCCAACTCTGCAGTTAGTCACTTCTGAAATGGTGTTAGAGCACGCAGCCGTAGGGGTGGGCTGCCATTTTCTTTGTCCCCTCTTTTCTCCTGTTTATTAAGTATGTAGGGAGGTTAGCCTTTCTGTATTTGGGTTCTCTTTCTTTCTTTAGTTAGTTCTTAAGGCGAGCTAGTTGGAGTTTGGTTTATTATTTTGGCCTGGGCCCACCCTGAAGCCTTTGCTGCCCACCGGTTAAGTTGTTTTGTTTATTTCATTTACTGATTAATAAAATGTTTTTTGTTGAAACTGCCAACTGCAGTGAAAAAATTAATGAGGCTTGGGAGTGGGGGAAGGTGTCCCACACGTTGCGTCTCGGTCCCCCTAGACGGGACGTAACACAGAGTTTTCGCCGTGACAGCAGGTTGAGCTCCTACCGTGTTACAGGTGACGTCGTCACGTTAGCCTGTTCCATCCCTGCTAAATTCTTTAAAGAACTACCGTAAGTAAACTTTTAAATTATAATACGCTCTACACTAATTGTAATTTCCTGCCCGTGGTTCTATATTGCAACAGTTGACGGCTCATATCAGCAGATAAGCAGCAACAATCTGGGCATTGCGGGTGATTCATAAATATGTCATTTCTTATTAATTAGCCCATAAGTGTTGTACACCAGTGTGACACCAAATGCTTGTTGCTGACAGCAGTGAAGAAATGACACTCTAGTGGTTCTGCACATTAGTATAAATAGAGTGATTCGCTATCATTACATCACAGGACGGCGGCACTCTGACAGATTCCATGAACCTGGACACTGATGATCCAGACTCCGGTCCAGATGACACAACAGGCCACAGTGGAAATGGGTCAGAGGATGGACTGGCTGCTGAAAGGATACAGGTAGGTGGCGCTGTCATCCCAAGTTGTGTGGTGTGGAGGATCAGGGCCAAAGTTCCAGATGCTCACAGATGTGACTGTGGATTCAGGAGGAGTGTTTGAAGGCTGGACTCCCAACAGTGATTGGCTGCTGAGGACCTCTCAATCACAATCAGGTTTTTTAGTGGCTGTGAGATTGAAAGTGAGTGAACATCATTAAATAAAGAGCTCCTGCAGGGTCCCAATTTGACAAGTACACTGCTAGGTGTGCTGCTTCGTTTTCGCCAAGGCCCTGTAGCATTCATGACTGACATTGAGGGAACATTTCATCAAGTAAGAGTTTCCAACCAGGATGTAAACTTCTTACGCTTCCTCTGGTGGCCAGATGGGGACATTACAAAGGACCTACAAGAGCACAGGATGCTGGTCCACATCTTTGGGGCAGTGTCATCCCCAAGCTGTGCTTCATTCGACGACAATCAGCATGACTTCCCAGCCGAGGTTATAAACACTGTTTGTCAAAATTTCTACGTGGATGATATTCTAAAGGCCGTCAGCACGGTAGAACAAGCAATACATCTGTACCAGCAGCTAACAGACCTGTGCGGTAGAGGTGGATTTAAGTTCAATAAGTGGGTGAGCAATCATCGCTCGGTGCTGGCCGCCATTCCTGAAGAGCAGAGAGCTAAAGAGGTAAAAACAATTAACCTTGACAGAGACCAGCTCCCTATGGAGAGGGCCCTTGGAGCTCAGTGGGATGTACAGCAAGATACATTCACATTCAGCATCAGAACCAAGCTGGGATGGGATGAGGAAATCCCTCAGGTCATGGTACATCCCATATATAGTTTTTCAAGCGCCAAACTACAACAAAGGAACTCATCTATAACAAAACTACAACCTTGTAAGGGCAAAACCTACTTGTTTTAATTCTGATTAATAGACTAAAGCTTATTCGATTATCATTATGTTGTTTTTTTTAAACGCTCATACAAAACAAAAAAAGTGGAGGGAGAGTAGTCTGAATCGGGTTCTGGAGCATTGCTCTACCTCATCCATCGCACTCATGAGCGTCACATCCACTTGTAGTGCATCATTTCCGCCAGCAAGCTTCTCCTGTTAGACCTTCCCCGAGGTGGTTGGTGGGGTGACGAGCACCCAGCACGTGACCTCTACGACGAGTTTCTACCCACGGAAGTGCCATAGGAAGACACGGATTAAATAGTATGGCTTGTCCACCAGAAGGCTGTATTATGGTGTACATAATATAAAACTTCGGCCCAGTTCTGCTTGTATTGCAATGGTTGGTGTTCCTGAAGTTTCATTTTTCGTCCCTTTTTATTTTTTACATCCATGTTTGTGATGGAATAGTATTGTGAATCGCTAGCTCGCATTGCATGCTGGGACACAACGTCACTCAAGGAAGTTTTGGCTTCGCTGACACGGTCCTGAAGGGAAGTGGGTTTTAGTGCACTGGAACGGGATGAATGTGTTCAATCAAGCAGTACAAACCTGATTAATTGTCTTAATACTTCACTTGGAATGGCCATATTGTTTAGGATGTTAGGATTAGAATTAGATGACAACTTGTTCACAATATTTACAACTATTCAATTTGACCAGCAGGTGTCAGTAGAAGACGAAATTTCATGTTGACTATTTCCTAATGGAAGTGCTCTCTTTACGTTGGATTTTTCTCATAATTATTTGAAGTGTAGGCCTGTATCTGCACACAATTTGGAATTCGTCCCAGCGCCCTGAGCTGTAAATTTGGACGGTGTAAAATGAAAATGGCCATCTGCAGCAGAATGAAAGTGAGATTGCATTGTCCAGGTAGGAGGACAGCAGTCAGTCATGTTTCACCTCCAGTCAACACGCAGTGGTTCACATGAAGGTCCAAGAGGCCTACAGACCTACACTGCGTCTGGACGTGGCAGTACAGTTGGATCATTGTCTTTGTTGTGTTGTTTGGTCATTGTGATCCAATGTAATGTGAGAGAAGGACGAGTGCAGTTATATTGGAGTGAGTTTTTTAGAGTGTAATAGAAGTTATAATGCATAGTCTGTTTTTATGAAATGTTCTATCACCTGGCATCCATCCATCCATCCATCCATCCATCCATCTTCTACTGCCGTATCCGGAGACAGGTCTCGGGGGCAGCAGCCTCAGCAGAGACCCCCAGACTTCCCTGGACCCAGTCACCTCCTCCAGCTCCTCCAGTGGGACCCCAAGGCTTCCCAGTCCAGCCCAGAGACCTGGTCAGCACCACTCTGACTCCCTGAGTCCCTGCTGCTCAGGTGAGGCTTCAAAGATCTGGCTGCACCTGATTGGACGGTCGTGGAGGATCTCCTTGGTCTTCTTGGTCTTCTTGGTCTCCAGCTGTTTGACCTCATGCTCTCTGTTGACCTCCTCACTCAGTCCCTCAGTGATGTAGAGCTCAGTGTAGATGCTGTTGAGGAGAGTTTGACTTCCTGCTTCTTCACCTTCAGTCACACGTTCACATCTCCTCTCCAGACTGATCTTCTGCTGCTGTAGAAGCTCCTGCAGACCACCAACCTCTGGAGCTGAGAGAAGGTTGGAGAAGAAAACATCAGTGTGACAGTGTGAGCATCATTTTCTGTCCACGACTTGAAGCTGAAAGCATCCAAACTCCATTTTTCAGCTGATGTGGTGAAGCTGCTGTTGTCTGACTGTTTGCTCTAAATGTCCTCCAGTGGATCTTCTGACTGGAGGTCCTGACCACGGTTATAATAGTTAACGAAAACGAACAAAATAACGAAAACTTCAATTGAAAAAAACAATTGTCACGTTCCCAGGGGTTAGGATTTTGGTACCTGCCTCGTTGGGCTTCGAAGCGAGCAGAGCTGAGACCATAAGGGTGACGTAGCAACGTTCAGGACACTGATTGGCCAAAGGCAGTCTTTCACGAAAGACCAAAACCGCCATTTTTAAATGCCTCGCGTGTGGATTTTTACATTGACACGTATTAAAAACTGAAAAGCTTCTGAAACTGTACCATGGGTGAACAAAGAACTACAGACGTTTCTGTTCTCTGTGGCCGAAGAAAAAGCACAATGCAGACAGTTGTGCAGAAAGTTTAGTGTTAGCTAAAATATCGGGCACACAGACGTACTTATTATGTATACATTTCTTTCCATTGTAACAGGTCACTACAAGATCTGCAATCCATTACCTAGAATTGGTTTTCCTTAAACTAATGTACAGGATTACTAATCTGACTTTGATGGGCAAATTTGACAACATAATACAATTATGAAGCACTAAAACACAGGACCACAAAACAATTAAATGCATGATGAAATAATGATATGCTTTGTTAAATGAAATAAAATGGCATTTTCAACTAAGTAATAAAATAGTCGGTGGTGCAGTGGTTAGTGCTGCCGCCTCACAGCAAGAAGTTCGTGGGTTCGATTCCGGGGCCTGGACCTGGGACCTTTCTGTGTGGAGTTTGCATGTTCTCCCTGTGTCTGCGTGGGTTCTCTCCGGGTTCTCCGGCTTCCTCCCACACTCCAAAAACATGTATGTGAAGTCAATTGAACGTTCTAAATTGTCCGTAGGTGTGCATGTGAGTGTGAATGGTTGTTTGTCTCTATGTGTCCCTGCGATGAACTGGCGACTTGTCCAGGGTGTCACCGTGCCTTTGCCCTAAGACAGCTGGGATAGGCTCCAGCAGACCCCCGTGACCCTGAATAGGAATAAGCGGGTATAGAAGACGAATGAATGAAATCTTTATTGAATGAATGACACATTTTATTTCACTCGTGGTTTATGTAATTATTATTTTTTGCTCCATAGCTTTCATGATTCAGCATTACATGTTAAGCGTGATGAATTACATGAAAAGAGAGAGCACTCGCTGATAAATTAACATGGTGTGCTGTTTAATTCCACGAGGACGACAAAATATTTGCAAATTTGTGTTAGGTACACACATCGACAGGTGCAAGAGAAAGAGAGGAACTTTCAAGATCGTTGAGTTTTTATTTTTTATTTTTTTTAGTTCTGATGAAATAAATAGACCAATCATTTCATTACTTTGTCTGCTTTCCAAAGAGGTTATTAATTAAAAAAAATGTGTGGCAGTGCTGTTATGGTCCATAGATTATTATAATAATACTATTTTATTAATATAATAATAATAATAATAATAATAATAATAATAATAATAATAATAATAATAATCATTATTATTATTTCTAAAATTTCCAAACAACAATCGTCAGTTGTTCCGTAAAAAATACATTGATTTCCATGTTGAATTTTGTACGGTTCGTGAGCGCGCACGTCTGTCAGTGACGGGCTCCACACTGACACAACTGCGCATGCTCTATTATCCCATCAATGCGGAAGTCAAAAAGTTTTTGGGAGCCATGCGCTGGGTGAGCAACTTCATTGAAAGGAATGGGACGCCATCTTGGACTCTGGGGGCTTGCCGCACTGTCACGCAGGTTGTGACGTAGCGGGCTGGCGACGCACAGGTATGACGTGAATGATTGACAGCTACCATTCGTTCCCGTTAGCGAGAGGATTAAAAACAAACAGACACCATAATGGCATCAAAAAGGAGTTATCCCAGCGGTGCGGAAAAACGGAAGGAAAAGAAAACTGATCAAGAAAAACTTGCAAAGGGGAAAGGTAAGTTATTTGTTTGTGATGTGGGCTGGAGAGGTGGAGGGGAAACGCTGTTGCCCCCCCCAAGTTTGTTTATTTGTCCTGCTAGCCAGCTAGCTAGCTAGCGTCGGATAAATGTTAGCTGGCTGGCTAATATTTGTTCGTCATGAATCAGCGTTTTTGTTTGTTTTATGAAAGTTGACCATGTCCTGCCAAGTTGGCCTATCCTGCCATGGGAATGACTGATTGACTCCACACCCGTTCATTCACATTCTAACAGGGAGGGAGGGAGGGCATGTTGTAGTAGTTGTTGTAGTCAGTCCCCTGTTATTGTTCAGTGGAAGTTGTCTCTCACATATTTGACTCTTAATGTTATTTTAGCCTTAACTTAGGATGAATTTACTAAGCTTAGTTTGTATTTTGTAGGCCCTTAATTAGAAATGTGCTACTGTTTTATAATTCAAAGAAATATTTTATGGAAATACTTTATTTGGCATGGTGTTGACTATTTTAGACTGTTGTGGCAGTGGGTCATTTATCTTAGTTTTATTACTTTAACTAGTACAGTGTGTAAAGTAATGCCAAAAACTCTTAAAAATGACAGTTTTGTAATTGGGTAAAAGCTTTAAAGGGACACTGCAACCATAATGTTTAATTTAAAAACAAATGAATTTTTAATTTTCCTATATTACTGCAACATCACTGTAATAATAAAATAGGAAAATGCGCTTCTGATCTAGCGTGTTATCTTTTAAGATAACCATGAGACAAGAAATAGGGTACAGCTTATCTGCAAAGCAAGTAACACGTACATTATGAACTATCATTCTATATCATAATGATGTAATATGTCAACCGAAAGCAGCTGACCAGCTGAAAAGGCTCACTCCACACGATTAATCACGTTGTATACGCAAAAGCCAATAATGAATTTAAAAGAAGTCTTTCATACACTTTAATTTAAATGTTCTGCCATATAAACGAAAGCACCATAACATTTATCGTGCAAACATTGAACATCAGCACTTTACACAGAAACATTTTTAATGTAAATCTAAAGTTAAAAAAAATGCAAATACAAAATTAAAGCTTATTGCCAATACCAGGGCATTACTGTTATCCTGTTCCTTATGAAAAATAAAAAAAATCTACCTACAAAATCCTGAGCCACAATAATAACAGGCAATTTCTGAGGTAACAGCAGAAACATTTTTCTTTTATCAGGGAGCAGCATAACCAGTCTGCGTTCCCTTGCAAATGTCCCAGTTAGAAAGGGTGAGGCACAAAAACGTTCACTTTTGGGTTTTTCTTCACAGGGGACTAGAATGTAAAGTCCACATTTATACTGGAGTTCCTTTGGAGAATCTCACTCAACTCAGTGCAGTTTGTCAGTTCCTGGAACTTGACGGCCAGTTATTTTAAATATACTGCCATATGAATTAAAGTGCCATAACATTTACTGTGCAAACACACTTTTAACATCAGCATTTTTGAACAATTAGCAGCTAAGAAAAAAAAAAATAGTGTAAATTTAAACTCAACTTAAACAATGTTATCAAAGCAATACAAAATTAAAGCTGTAAGCAGCGTTTGCGGGACTGAGCCCACCTGGCCACTGCTTGCTGTGACGTCCGCCACCTGGCCACGAGCCCCCGACACCCGCCAACGCTTCCCAACGCCTGGCGATTCCGCCCGAAACCCGCCGATGCCCCATTATTGACGCCGACGCCTGCTGATGACACATCAAGCACTGACTTGACATTACTGACTTGACATTTAGAAACATTTGATTTCTAAATGTGATTGATTACTGTATCATTTTGGAGATAATAAGCCTTAAAGTTGGCTTTTTGTTTTGTTTTGCGACAGCTCCAATATTCCATGTTTACTGTACAATAACATCAAATTGCTCCATAAGCTCTGGCAATGGTTGGTACAGTTGACCTCAGGACAACCTTGAATATATCTTCTCTTAATATTCTTGAATATTCTCACTTAATGTACCAGCTCCTTCCTGTAGACATGATATATACAGTTAGTTATTCTTTGTTTGACGCAAGTGTTATATTAAGTTCCTACTATCTGTACCGGTACTTCTTGTTAATTTGAAATAAACACTAACAGCATAATGTCAAAACAAAAACCGAACAAGTCAAACAGGAGCAGATCAGAAAACAAGGAGGCTTTGTACTAAAATATGGATAAAATATAAACAGGGAGTTGTCTAATGTCGTCAAGAAAGCCAACATTACGTTACCTGATGATCAGCATGTTGACTCAGAAAATCCTCAGGCTCCTGCTGCGACATTTCATTTGGGGCGACGGTTGTGACTTCACTGCTGGTCCCGTGAGAAACTCAAATCGGTCCTTCACGTTTGTGTTGCGTGGCATGGGTTAGGACATTGAGAGGCATTATAGTGTGGTTGTGTGCACCAAATCGGACTCGGCTTCTAGCTCGATAGCCGTGCATAATTTACGCAAACGCAATGCTCTGTTTATGTGAACTCACGGAGTCCGACTCCGTGCACGTGCTCATCTCGACTCGATGGATTTATGAGCTTGATGACAAGTGTGTATTTTGTATTGGATTGATGTACTGCAATTCTAGTCATGTGAACAAGCAATTAGCATTCCTAGTTATATGTGGCATGACGAAATACTGTACTACCAAGTTTGTATTGCAGTATCTTCAGTTTATGGGGTAGAGGGTGCTCAAATTGGATTGATTGAAGATGTAGTTTAGGTACAATTTGCTTGTTTTTATCAAAATTTAAGTTGATTGCAGTTCAAGGTGGCACAATCCTATCAGATGTTGTCATTTTGTCACGAAGAACACTGGTATTTGATGATTATTACCATAAGTACCACCATGTTGCAGGCATTGCGGTTACAAGTTTCACTCCAATTTTGATTGTTGTCTGTATGACTAGCAATCCGTTGAGCTGTCTAGGGTTATCGTTCAGATAAGGTGTCACAACTTTTAATTGCATGGGAACTTTGGGATCCATGGCAGATGGGCATTGTAAAAAAACGGATCTTGAGTCGGAAGGCTAGCTTGTCCTAATTGTAACCTTAATATGATGATTTTTTTTCCCTGCCAGATTGAGGAGAAATTAAATGGACATCCAAACCGGGGCCAATAATGGATGAGCTGGATGATGTCACAGTATCAATTTTAAATGGTATGTCATGTGTAGGTATGAAAAAATTTCCATTACTGTGATTTGCCCGCTAAATAATTAAAATAACTGTATGCTGACACTGATTTCAAAAAGAAGTATTTTACAAATTTGAGACAAAATGTCTAAACTGAATTGCATTTACAATTATTTCTGATAACAGAAATTGGCACAAAACAAACTTGGTTTGACTTGTCAAGTTGAATTAAATTCATCAGTTAAAAAATGTATGTTTGTTAATGATTGGACTGTCTTTATAGCTGCCAACATCGATGAAGCCTTGCTCCACACCCTCAGTCGTGATGATTTGAGAGACCTTTTTCCTGGACCAGAACACTTTCTCAGGAGGAAACGGATTTGGGCCCTTATTAGTGTAGATGTGATTGGTTACCTACTTTGCTCTGAAAACATCTAGCATAACACTTTTTTTTTCTTTTTTCCTAATTGGGTCTATTGTTTCTCTCTTGTTCATAATGTTTTGGATCTGGTTTCCTCTCGGCTGAGAATTCCACCGTACCAGACAAGGCTGCCCCGAATGAAGCCAGGAACTGTGTCTTCACCAGGAGGAACATCTCCAATCTGTCCCCAGACATCCACTCCTTTGGTGAATAGCAGCCCAAAGAGGACCCTACAGCTTCCTGCTCCTCCACAATATGTTGTCTATACTAGACATGGGCAAACCCCGGCCCGCGGGCCACATCCGGCCCGCTGCGTGTCTTAGTCCGGCCCGCGTGAAGCCAGTCATAAACCCCCAACACCGCACCCCCCAACGAAACTTTGTCAGCACGTAACTTTGCCGTGTTAGTGTAGCGCGATAGCGATAGCATGCTTCCCCCCCCTCAACGAGGTGTAGGTACAGAATTAGTCCGGGTGCAGAATCGTTCCAGGCGGAAGTGACTGCCGATACGGCAACTCCATTGGGACATACCTCTACATCGCGTTCGAACGTGATATATGGATAGATTGCGGTACATTTATAGAGTTGCCGTATGTGACGTAACTGGCAGTCGCCTCTGTCCAGTGGGCGAATGCCAACAACGTCACATACGGCAACTCTATTAGGACAAACTATATCGGTTGATTAAGGTTATCTTTTTTTTTCTGTCAATCCCTGGCGTATTTACAGTACTTTGTATTATATTGTATACATGAAATTCTCTCTCTCTCTCTCTCTCTCTCTCTCTCTCTTCACATCTCTCTATTCGTATATATATGTACACATATATATATATATATATATATGTATGTATATATATATATATGTGTACATATATATACGAATGTATGTATTCAACACACACTATCTATCTATCTATATATCTATCTATCTATCACCCGCGAAATAGCGTTTTGACCGTGATCTATCCATATATCACGTTCGACCGCAATGTAGAGGTATGTCCCAATGGAGTTGCCGTATCGGGCAGTCACTACGCCCAGAACGATTCTGCACCCGGACTAATTCTGTACCTACCTACAAACCCCCCCTTCCGTGGCCCGCCGACTCGATGCAGGTCTGTCATGTGGCCCGTTGCTAAAAAAGTTTGCCCACCCTCTATACAGACAGTGAGTTGGAGCAAGCTCGTAAGCACTACTTCCAGATGGCCCGCACTGCCAGTGAGGGGAAATGTGTCATGTTCAAAGAACTGAGATACAGGCTGGTGAGAAACACTGTCACCAGCATGATTTCTATCTTGAGAGCCAGTCAGCAAGGAGAGGGGGTCTGGTACCCTTCTAAGCATGAAGTCACTGCAATGTCTCAAAGACTAGTGGAGTATTATCCCATGCTGAAGGATTAAGACAAAACAATGAAACATGTAAGTGATTATATTATTTTGCGCACTTAGATTTTGAAGCGTGTGGTTATTTTTGGCTGATACTTTTTTTATCTGTGCATGTTCACTTTCCATCTTTATTTGTTCTTTCAATGAGTGAAATTTTATTTACCAAGCGAGCACTTACAAGAATCTTCACAAGAGATTCACCAGAGAGGGGCCACAAGAAGAAAAGGCATCGCATTGACTTCTCAGCAAGTGACCAAGAAGAAGATCATGATGCAGACTCAATTGGTGGATCAACAATTATTTTGTGTCACACACCAGGGCGCAGTTCTGATAACGGCCACACTTCACGTAAGTAGAAACATGTCCATTTTAATAATAATGATAATGTATGAAAGCTAGGCAATGTTATGATAGTTTTGGATATCATGATATATCACAGGCATTTTTACATTTGAATTGTCATTTGATATATTTTGATGCTCCAAACAATTTCATCCATTTGACTGATTTACTGATTTGTCTCCTCCATTTCATCAGCCAAAGATGGTCTGACAGCACAGGCCAGACATTATCAGACCCTGCAGGAGCTGTAGAAGAAACCAAAACCCAACCAAGATGCTGTCTCCCAAATTCTTGACCTGCAGTTTCAAGCAAGAAGATCCTTCATTGATAGTGATGTTCTGAAAGAACAGGACAAGGCCAACAAAGATCCTGGATGCATATCCATGTGTCAAGGATCTTTATCGTGTAAGTGATTAACTTTTAGGTTTAATTTAGGTTTTGGTTTATGATGAAAAGCAAGAATTTTTGCAGATTTTAACATTGACTTGCATTATAGGCGATGAATGAGCTGCGGCGCATTCTGGATAAGGGCAACAGAAAATTCATTGATGAACTAAAAAAAGAGATGGGAAGACTTCTGCACCAATGTGTAATTTTATGGTGTTTGGAAAAAAAATGAAGTGATGAAGCCACGCATAACGCTGGATGTAGGTGAGTCATTTTGCTGTGTCTCTAATTGACTGTGTAGCTGTTTCCTTGGACATAGGATGGTTTATGTTGCGCTGAATGAATAGATGCAGAATGGTAATACTCTTCATGCTGAAAAAATAAGATTTTTTTTGTGATCAACACAAACCTAATAAGACTCATTTTTAGGAAGACTAACTTTGAACTCAAAGTTGATTTGTTCTATTCCAGTGGAATATTCCATCGCGCTGCTCAGGGCACTCCCCACACTCTTTCCTTCACCAAGTCCACCACCGAAGAAGCTGGGACATGCCAGTGAGGCACTGCTTCATGTCATTCAGGTGAAAGTTTGTTTGCATTTTCTCACATTCAACACTTCATAGTTCCATGCATGGATGTGGCGTTTCCTTCTTCTTTTTCTTTAGCCAACAGAAGATCCTACAATGTACTCGCAGAAGAGGTCTTTCTGCACCTCTGTGTTGCTGTTTGATGGGACCCGCTGTCTCATCTGTCTTGGAGCCACGGAAGACTTGAGTGACGGTCTGCTTCATCTGATGGGTTACTACTATGCCCTGCACCTCACATATCCAAAAGTGTGTGGCAACCCTTCTCTCTGTCATTCAGACAGAAGTGCTACAGGACACTATCCATGAGTGAGACACCACAGCCTCATACAAAAAAGACCATGGCAGAATGGAAAGATTTTATTGGGGAGTAGAGCTGTGTACTAGGCATAGGTAGTGATACACTCCCCTGGTAGTTGTAACTTGAGGGTGGGTGGGAGTCTGTTGGAACAAACATGTTATCAGTATATATCAACACTATATGCTGTCCCCATACTGTTTTTTTGTTTTTTTTGTGTAACTGAGTGTCAGGGAATCTGAATCAATATTCAATAATGATGACGGTGAATATTGTAACAATTGTTACTTGCGTTCTAGAAATGATTGCTTGAGATTGTTTTAAGATGCAATGCCTTAGTGACGTTTTTATTACAAGGCAGTGAAGGCACTGTCAACAATTTAAGTGAATAAATAGTTGTTGACAATATTAATTCTGTTTGCTGAATTTTTTTTTTTGGGGGGGAATGGGCGTAGGGGGGATGGATGCTTTGTCTCATTTTGAGAAAAAAAAAGCTAATATTGTGAATATAGGTCTGGTTTTAAGATCTTTTCATTCAAATTAAGAAAGAAGCAAACGTGAAAAAAGAATTGAGAAGCTAGTATCAAGTTTATTTGACTTAGTACAGTCCTTGGAATGAGTGCTTTACTGTTTATTTCAAGAGTTTTTCCATTCTTCAAATGCCTAGATATATCGTCTTATTTTAAGAAATCTTACCAAGTCTAAATATCTTACTGCATTGGCAGATAATTTGACTTGTTTCTAGCCTGTTCTTTCTCAAATTAAGTGTCTATTTCTTAGATATATTTTGCAGTGTGTGGACACCGAGGGGAGCTCTAGAATTGGCTCATTCAACCGACCAACAAGCCAATCAGCAGCGGCGTCACAGGCCCTCCTCCTTCTTTGTTCTCTCTCTCACTTTGACTTCTGCACTGGACAGCCAGGTTTGTGGAGGGAAGGTTGGAACAAGGTAAGGACGGGGTACCCCATATATTCATGTACGTAGAGTCACTAAGTCTTAAACTCACCAGGTTTGTATCGCTTATCGATAACCCTAATGCCATACAAGTCTATGAGGGTCAAAGGTCAACTTTGTCCTAAGGGACATGGGGCCACTTTCAGGTTCATCAGGATCCTCCTGGACACACCCACACCACATTTGGGGCTTCTAGCCCATGAGGAACCCCGAAACCCTCACTCTAATTCCAGCCTTATCGCTAAACCCTAATGCAGTGCAAGTCTATGAAGGTCAAAGCTCAACTTTGTCCGAGAAACATCAAGTGTTTTTTTCATGAATCATTCTTAAATGTTAAGAGTTTGCTTTGTGGAGAATTCACAATAAAAATACATTGACACTGTCAAGATGGACTCAAGCACTATTATTGAACTATACTGTATTTTTTGAGTGATGTGAAGCTTTTGACAAGCGCTGCGCAAAGGAGGCCCATTTGTTTTTGTTTTTTTTCAGGGGGCCCAAAATTCCTGGCGGCGCCCCTGAGCGGACATCTCCAGCACTAAGGCAGTGGAGCTGCCGGCCACGAGAGAAGAATTAACCAGTCCATTGAAACCATTTGTTTGGTCTAGTGAGTGGCAACAGTCCTTTGAGGATCTTAAGTGCCTTCTCAGCTGTAACCCTTTCGTGTCTGCTCCAAATTTTTCCTCATTGGCTAGAAGCCCCAAATCTAGCGTGGGCGCTTCTTGGGGGCTCCTGATGAAAAAGCAAGTGTCCCCATGTCTCTAGGACAAAGTTGAAAATTCACCCCATAGACTTGCATTGAATTAGGGTTAACAATAAGGCTGAAACTAGGGTTAGGGTTAGGGTTAGCTGAAATTAGGGTTAGGGTTTTGGGGTTCCTCAAGTACTAGAAGCCCCAAATTTGGCGTGGGTGCTTCTTGGGGGCTCCTGATGAAAAAGCAAGTGGCCCCATATCTGTAGGACAACGTTGAAATTTCACCCCATAGACTTGTATGGCATTAGGGTTAGGGTCCAAGAGTACACATACACATTTTCTTTTGCTTTATTGATTTAAGCTCATCGTCTCCAGCTGCAAAGGTACAGAAAGCTTTCTGTGTTTTGATGTCGTGTGTGAGAAAACATCACTTTTTTCTGTAAACTTGTGTTATCATTGTCCTTCATTGAAAATGACACAATCTTTCATTTCATTGTTCAGATGCCGAACACCAAGGCATTCCGTCGCTCTCTGGCCATGAAACGACGCCTGAAGCAAAAACGGGATTGGACACCTTTTCCACCTCGAAAGGACTTTGAACGTCGTGAGTACTTCCACGTTCATGATTTCATGTTCTGCCTGTGTTGTTATGTTGTATTCCAAATAAATCTTACACCAACATATATTTAGATTTTTCTTTTTTGTCAATTTACACATGCCGCGGTACTGGTCAGCGACCTGGGTGCGAAGATGGCCCGTTTTGCTCCTGACTGACAAAACAGTGCAAGTTCGTTCTTAAGGCCCAGCAACCAGACAAGAAGGTATGGGTCGTGATTTTGTCAAGCCACGAGTTTCTTTATGTTTTTGTTCTGGTGGTGGGAGACTCACATCTCTGTCCACTTGTGGATGGTTTTGTGTTCTCGGCCCGGGCAACAACCTTGAACACGGGCTTGTAACAGACTCCGCCCAGGATTTTGCTGCGCTACTGGCAACTGTGTTGGACCGCTGGCCCAAGGTTTGTTTATCTTCTGTGACAAACAAATTTGAACACATGAATGTCATCGCCACTTTGTTTTATCAATATCAAGTAATTCCATGATCCATAGTTCAATAACAAGAATATTCATGAATTTATTTTGCATTTTTATGTTTGTTTGGGTTTGTGTTTTTTATATACAACTATTTTGTAGGTGTTTGTGCTTGACTTTCCACCTCGCCTGACTGTCAAGCCAGAACTACAAACAGCGCTACGTCAAGTATATCATTGTGTTGCTGCACGCATGGGTGTGTAAAATACATATTTTTGTTGTATTTTTTTCTCTTCAGTGACACTGTGCTAACAGATATTTCTTAGAATTGTGTGATTACATAATTGATTATGTGACACTTCTTCCAGGTTTAACATTTGTGTATATGGCCGATCACCTCCCCCTTCGTCAGCTGTACATGGTGGTGTTATGATGGTGTAAGTTTTGCCTTCTTCAGCCTTACTTGCTCTTCATTTGATATGACAAATATGTGTTAACATGTTGTTTTCTGTTTAGGTGCACCTCAGGACTGATTTTGGTGGAGCGTCTGCATGCTGCATGCTCCATCAGCTCGCACCCCCTTCACCTAGGCCAGGGGTGTTGTGCCACAACCAATCATCGCCCAGGGTGTCTCCCAGAGTGGTTGTGACAGGTCCTGTCCACATGCCAGTGTATGGACCTGCTCCTGAATGGACTCTTGTTGGACAGGAGGTTGAGGTAACCTGTTCATCCCTCTTTCCCCCCCCCCCAATCGTGTATTTGTCAAACTGTGCAACTTTTTATTTTAAAAATGAACACTTATCCTAAGTTGACTCTGATTTCCTCTCCTCTTTTTTTTATAGACGGTACCAACAGCTTTTGAGACTGCATTTCACACAGACATCCCGTCCAATCCCGTGTGGTTCAGTGAGGCTGTGCTGCTGGACCACATGGAGACCGTCGTGGAGTCATCTGGCAGGGTTTCCCCAGCTGCCACGGTAACATTCACACAATTATTCATACACTTATCAACTAGGGGTGAAAAAAAAATTCAATATTGCAATATATTGTTGTCCTTTCTGTCGCAATAAATAATCGATACACTGACGGCAAATATCAATATTTTTTTCCAAACACCACCTGTCCACCTGTCCCGGGAAAGATAAAATCTCTCCCGGGACACAATTTGTCCCGTTTTTTAGGGAAAATGACAAAACCTCATTTAATTTCCATCTGTGGTCTAGATAGGGTTGCCAACCCTCCCGTAAAATACGCGATTGTCCCATATTTGGCAACTAAAAAGCCTGTCCCGTAATGAACTGATGGGGGACGCACTTCACTTTGTCCCGTATATTTCGGGGACGCGGTTATTTATTTATTTATTTTGTCTGCATCATTTTTTATTGATTTTCAGAATCGGGGCAGTGAAAGTATTTTTTTCCCTCTCTCATCTTCCCGTCGGTTTGTATATCCCAAGTCCCCAAGTTGAGATAAGACAAGTTGCTACTGACTTTACATTACCAGAAAGCACTGTCCTTGTTTACATGAAAGTTATTAATGTTCATGCACTTTAATATGTTTGCTTGTGCAGTGCACGTTTGTTTGTACATTATACAAAGTTTAGGAATAAATGCAAGATCACAGGCATTTTCCTTTTTATGGGTATTTTTTTCTTTTTCAGTCACATATTGTGACGACCCTTTCTCTATATAACTTGTTGTGGCTCCCAGCTGTTTTCCCATTTCTAGGTAGCGGTGGATGTGGGAGTGGCATCTTCCGATTAGGACACCTGTGCTGATGCCCCCCGCAGGATAAAAGGCCGACTGCGTGTGCCGCTCGGTCTCTTCCCCATTCTCCATCCAGCAGCCATGGGCGTCTGGCCGACTCTCAGCTTCTTTTGTTCTGTTTTGCACCTGACAACACCCCACATCCTATTATTCACTCATCCACACTTACATTACTGATGAATACTGACAAACCACACCATATATTTCATTATTTTGCTTACAATTATCTATTTTGTTATAATAAACCTTTTGATTAATCGCAATCCGCAGTGTCCCTTCCGTTATTGTCATAACTCTTGAGCCGGGTTATGACAATAGAAGATATCGTGTGTCATGATGTTGTCATTATCGTGGGCCAAATATTGTCACAGTATCGAATCGTGGGTTAGCCGTATCGCCCCACCCCTATTATCAACACAAGATCACATATGTACAGTACATGTACAGTTTAATTAGTGTGTTACTTTGTTTATGAATTAATTTCTTTATGTTCTTCCAGATGTCCAGCCTGAGACGTCGATCAGCACGCGTTGCCTCAAAAACCAAAACAAACCAGTGACATGTTGGTATTTGGGATATGTGTATTTCATTGTGTGCATCTTTGTGATAGGACAATAAATGCAGTTCTTTAAACGTTACTTTGTGTCCTTGTATTTGCAGGTGTGGGCAACACGTTCAACTGTCCACATGACTGAGTCTGCCTCCAGCAATGTCACAGCAGTGCAGCAGGTTTGTACTTATTCATTTCCACTTCATCACCTGTGTGTGTTTTCTAGGCTTTACACCGATCTTATCGGCTGTATCGGATCGGCTGATATTTGGCATTTTTTGAAACGTTCGTGATCGGGCGTCATGTCATGAATCACCGATCAATGACGTCATGGTCGTGTTGAAACTTTTTTAATCTGTCTCATTTCCTCCAAAGTAGTTTCACAGCATCGACATGTTTATTTGTTTGTATCCGAGTGTTATGTAAATGTATAGATTTGGGTTTACATTGTTGTCAGTTCCTTTTGTCTGCTGTGTGTCCGTTTGGGCACTAGATGGCGCAGTAGATCCTGTGTTCCCTTTTTTTTGCTTGTTCCAGGTGCGGAAAGGTGATTGGCTGGTGCCAATATTTAAGGAGGAGGACTTCAACACCTCGGTCTCTTTGTCCTTCTCCCAGCTCCCAACCAGAGGCCATGTGCCGCAGCAGCGGCATTCTGTGTTCAGCCATCAATTCTGTTTTGTAATCTATTTCAGTTCCCTTTGTGTCCACGTAGCCCGTAGGGGAGGGAAGCCATTTGTGTTGTGCCCCTTTTCTCCTGTGTTTTAGTTAAGGAGGTTAGTTTGACTGTCATTTATTTGATTGTTTTCTTCATAGGTAAGATCCATAAGAGAGCCATTTTGTTTGTTGTTTTGGCCATGCCCTCCCTGACGCCAGTGCAATGATGGTGACGTTTAATAAAAACCATACTGTGGACGAAGCACCTTTGTCTAATTTGAGAGCTGGGAGAAGGGGGGGAGCCTTTATGTTGTGTCCTGGTTCCCCTTAGGCCGGGGCATAACACCGAGAGATAATGATTCATGATTCAAAAACCTTCATTTTCGTCTTCGTGCCTCTTCCTGTTTTGAGTACTGTCGCTATGTGACGAACAATAAAGTTTCTTTGAATCTGCAATATATGCAACGCTACAGTACCTCGCGGGGGAACTTTGGCAAAAAATTTCAACACCACAAATTTAATCAGGCACTTGGAAACGATACACACGGAGGAGCATGTCGAGTTTAAGAAACGCAGCGCGGAGAAAGAAAAAGAAAAGCAAACTCTGAAATGGATGCTAAAGCAAACAACTTTAGACAGTGCTCGTGAGAAGGCAAGGGGTGTACAGAAACAAGTATTTATTGCCCCTAACGTGATCGGATCGGTGATCGGTTTATTTAAACTCACTGATCGGTGATTGGCACAAAAATCGTGATCGTGTAAAGCCTAGTGTTTTCCTTTCTATGTTTATTGGCATAAAATCACATCTTTCTTATTTTAATCAGGTGGAGGCGACGCCACAGATGACCAGAGCTGTGCCCGTGGTTCCTGTGGCTCCCGTGGTTGCCAGCACCAAGCCAGAGGAGGCCAGCACCGTCCAGGAGGCAACACAGAAGATCAACTAAGCTAAGGAGGCTTTTCTTTCTTCTTCTGTTGCCTCTGACTGCTCCGCTCGTTCTACGCCTCGCACATGTGATTTGTGATCCATCATCAGTTAGTACTAGTGAAGATGCAGTGGCAGATCATGGCACTGGTATTAGATTAGCCAAGGTTCTGCATGGTCACGGTTTAAAATTCCAGCACCAGCTGGCAACAGTGAGTCACTTCAGAAGAGCAAAACTCCTCACTTTGACATGGATAATTCTGACGTAGAGTTTGTCAGTGCTGTGACCAATGAAGAGTGTAACTTCTCTCCCCTTGATGTTGATGTTTGTTTAGACCTTTGCAAAAACTTGAAGATTCATTTGGACCATGTGAGTTTTCCAATTTCTGATTGCAATGGCCCATTAGGTTCGCCGTGTACAAATGAGAATGTAGAGGCTGATGGAAACTGCTTCTTCAGAGCCATCAGTCAAGCTGTGACTGGTTTATAGACACAGAAGTGGAAATTCAGGTTGCAGCAGATTGTTTACGATTAGATGTGTACACTTTTATCGACGGTCATGGGTTGAAGTACAGCTCTTGCAAGAAACAATTCTCACATTGTATATATTTATGGATGTATTTGTTTTATATGGAAGCAGTTACCATAATCCAAATTAAAATAAGAATATAATAACAGAAATGCTTTTTCATTTTAAGAACGAAGCTGCATTATTTGACTCATAATTAAAATGGTTAATAAGTCATTCAATCTGCATTTTCATTTTCTCCTTCAAGACTGCTCATTCTTGTACTTAATTCAAATGAAGGAAAACACATTTGAGATTTAATTTTCAAAACATGCACCAGCAAAGAGTTACCAAAATTCAATATGAAATGTAAAATTCAAAAATGAAAATGCAATAGCAGAATGCTTTTTCATTTTAAGAACGAAGCTGCATTATTTGACTCATAATTAAAATCATTAATAAATATTGCTATATGCATTTTCATTTTCTTATTTGTGTCGCACCTTTTATGACACAATCAAAAAGAAAACTGAGGGCATTGCTTTTTAATTTTCGTGGTCCTGCCCTGCACAAGAGTTAGCACAACTCGAAAACGAAATCGCAATCTCAAAGTAAGCGCGCGGCGCAGGAAAGTGACGTCAGCAGCTCTCCACCTCCGCTGTGGGTATGGCGGTATGACGCCAAGTGTCATTTGCCTCCTGTTATGTGTAAATTCTAATGTTTGTGAATTTAATAAATGTATATATATACTGTATATTTAAAAAAAAAAAAAAAAAAAACAAAAAAAAGGTATAGCGGTATGACACCACTTTGCCATCGTTACTTTTCACGTCATTGAAGTTGCCGGTAAACGAGATTTAAATCGCAGAAAAACGTGGACCACTGACGAATCTCGTTGGTCGGACATATTTGAGCATGGCGCACATTGACACAATTGTTCAAACCCTGCTGGATTTAGCTTCCCAGGTGGAGTTGAATAGTGTATCTGAATCTGATGCTCGGGACCGAGTTGAGCAGGTATTCTGCCGTCCCAGATACGGACGCAAACAAGGTTGCCCTAGCCAACCTGTTGTCAGTTATGGAACACCTTGATGCACCAGCACAACATCAAAGCTCAAGCTATTTGTTACATGGGTGGAGTAACAGCTGTTCGGCGTCGGCCACCAGTCCATCCGACGAAGGATGCGAAGCAACAAATCAATCCGTCAACTGGTGGCAGATGCTGGTGCGAGATCTGTCAGTGGTCCACGTTTTTCGCCGATTTAAATCTCGATTACCGGCATCTTCAATGACGTGAAAGAAGTAACGATGGCAAAGTGGTGTCATACCGCCATACCTTTTTTTCTTTTCTTTTCTTTTTAAATAAAAAAAAAAAAATATATATATATATACCTTTATTAAATTCACAAACATTAGAATTTACACATAACAGGAGGCAAATGACACTTGGCGTCATACCGCCATACCCACAGCGGAGGTGGAGTAACTCTTGTGCAGGGCAGGACCACGAAAATTAAAAAGCAATGCCCTCAGTTTTCTTTTTGATTGTGGCATAAAAGGTGCGACACGAATAAGAAAATGAAAATGCATATAGGAATATTTATTAACCATTTTAATTATGAGTCCAATAATGCAGCTTCGTTCTTAAAATGAAAAAGCATTCTGCTATTGCTTTTTCATTTTTGAATTTTACATTTCATATTGAATTTTGGTAACTCTTTGCTGGTGCATGTTTTGAAAATTAAATCTCAAATGTGTTTTCCTTTTTCATTTGAATTAAGTACAAGAATGAGCAGTCTTGAAGAAGAAAATGAAAATGCAGATTGAATGACTTATTAACCATTTTAATTATGAGTCCAATAATGCAGCTTCGTTCTTAAAATTTAAAAGCATTTCTGCTATTGCATTTTTATTTGGATTATGGTAACTATCTGCTTCCATAGTTACACATACCATAGTAAATGCTTCAGCAGAGTTTTATGAGGGTGGTTTTTTTTTTGTTGTTGAAAGTGAAAATGTTGTTTTGAAAATGACTGCTTACAGGTCCATCTGTTTACTCTAACCAAGCATTCAGAACGAGTTGTCCAACACCGGTTTAATTTTTCAGGAATTGTTGACTTTAAAGAATCACGTTAATGTTCATTAATTCATGGAAGTGAAGAATAATTAAAGTAAATCTTAAAGTAACCTTGTGTTTCTGTGTTTCTCAATGTTTCAACAACTTTGTTCTGAACATAGTTAAGTTCTTTCACATGGCTACTTTTATTTAACAGCTCTTTTGCACACACGACCTTCAGGTCAAAAAGTAAATTCAGTAAATAGCATCACCATAAGGATTGCGTAATAACAGAAACAAAGGAGTGCAGTAAATAACCGATATCCCTGTGTATTTTTAAAAGGAACACTAGAGATTTAACAAGACACAAAATAACAGGAGGTTCACAACAATTTAGTGTCCATTCTCTGGATAGGGTCAGGGGGAGGCGCACTGCAGTGGAATAAGTGTCCATCCTGTGGAGAGGGTCGGGTGGTTTAGAGAGATGCAGTGATGGCCTCTCTTAGGTGCAAACAAGTTCACAGCCTGATACGGATCTGTTGGTTGAGCAAGATGGGACTCAGCCATAAAGATGATACAGAGTTCATAAATATCTGGATTACATGGTACAGCCAGCCGAAAGACACATTCATTTTTGCACAGTTGAATGTGTTCATCTTCAACAGGGGAGAGAAAATCTGTTGTTCGGTGAAGTTCAGGAACAGCATGCATCACATTAGGCCAACCGCTGGGGACGTTCAGGTTTCTTGATGGCCTGATGTTGTGTGCATTCCACACCTGTGCAGTGTCACCCAACTCATCCTGTTGAAAATGTATACATTTAGGAAGAGCTGTGCCAGCAGAACAGAAATAAAACACTAAATTACAGCATTCACACATGAGCAACCCCACCCTCTCCCTCCCTCCCTGTCTCTGTTCATCCCTCCCCCCCCCTCTTTCTCCCCATCTCTTATCCTCTCTGTTTCTACCCTTCTGTTCCATCTCTCTCCCCTTCCATCTCTGTTCCTTTCCCTTTGCTACCCCTTCTCTTTAGCATTCTTTTTCCTTTCCTCCCGTCTCTGTCTGTCTGTCTTCCCAACACCCCCTTTCCCGTTTCTGTCCTCCCTCCCCTCTCTCTCACTCACATACACATGCGCACAAAATGAAAATAATACATTATTCATGAACTCACCTGTATGGAGGCCCATACAACAAAACTGCAGGAGACTTTTGTCCAGAAACTCGCCATCAAAATGCCCGTTGTCTCTGAGGTCTGATAACAAGGCTAACCAGAACTCCATGCGCTGGCCACGCAGGAAACCCCACCAATATTCAATTCTTTGATTGGCGGTGCTGGCCCCCTCCAAGTAACTATCGAGGGTGTCGTCTGGTTGAACAGGGACGAGGAAACGCTGGAAGCCTCTAACATGGCCATTTTCGGTTCCAAGGTCGCCTCAAACAACTCTAGGGCACCCCCCAAAACGCTGTACCGCTTCTATGTAGCACCCTCCAATTACTTTTGGGTCACTACTTGTTGTGCAAGCATTGAGCCAGATTATTTTTCTTGAAAAGCCATCGATACATCCATTCACACAAATACCATATGGCTTCAGTTCATCATATGAGTCCAGGTGCCAGATGAAGTTGAGAAGTTTGAGAAGCAATTCCTCCGTCTGAGACGCCCCGCTTGCCTTAATGACACTCCTCTTGGATCCAGCTCCTTCAAAACCAAACGCACAGACTCTTTTCTCACACGCAGTCCATTTTCTCTGCATTTAGCATACATCCACCTGTACCCGTGAAGCTGCCCGGGGTAATGTAGCTGGTTGCTAATGGATTCAAACAGGATCGCCAGGTCGGAATAGGCTTTGCGTGGCACGAGTCCCCTTGGAATGTACAGCTGCATCCCACTCTAGACTGATCAAACCCGACAAAGAAAACAAATCCTGAGTCACTAAATATTAAGAAGATGATTAAAAGGATTGGTATGTTTGATGTATGGAGGGATTTTCATCCATCCACTAAACAATTGACTTTTTACTCTCACCCTCATTCAGTTTACTCGAGGATCGATTATTTCTTTATGTTCAGAACAGACAGACACAGGGTTTTAGATTGTAGAATTGGTGTTAGTGACATATCAGATCACTCAGGTGTATATGTGAAAATAAATGTAGGTGTCCCACACAAAAACACTATTTGGAGACTCAACACCTCCCTATTAAATGACACCCGATTTGAAGATTACATTAGGAAAGAAATGAAGGAATATACAGACCTTAACGGTAGCACAGTGACGTCACAGAGTATTTTATGGGATGCTGGAAAAGCAGTATTGCGTTGCGTGGGAAGATTATAAGTTGGGCATCACAAAGGAAAAAAGAAAAACTTAAACACCTTAACGACTTGACAAGTAAATTAGACTCACTGGAACGGAAGCACGTAGAGACTAACGACCCCACCTTATTGGAACAAATAACCGTAGTAAAATCAGAACTAAATAAGAAACTGAACGACCAGGAGGAACTTACACTTAAGTATATCAAACAAACCCACTATGAAAATGGACCCTGTGCTAAAAAACTCTTAGCCTGGAGACTTAAAAAACAACAGTCTGGAAGATCCATATATAAAGTAAAGGACCCGGTCACCAACCAGATGTGTTATAAGCCAGAAGCAATACATAAGTCTTTTGAATCATACTACAGGAATTTATACACTCAACCCAAATTAGCAGAAGCAGTAACAGTCAATCTGTTTTTTGAAATCCCTAGACCTGCCATCTGTTGTCACAGAACAAAATAAGTGCTTAACTACAGAGATTACAAATGCAGAGGTCGACAAGGCAATTTCTAAACTGAAAACAAGCAAAGCAGCCGGGGGAGATGGACTACCAGCAGAATGGTATAAGACTTTTAGGGACTCTGTGACCCCACTGCTATTTATTAAATTGTTTTAACTATGTCTTAAAAGGTGGCGAGACCCCACCATCTTGGAAACAGGCCATATTATCTGTAATACTGAAATCAGGGAAAGCTAGGACAGATTGCAGCTCATACAGACCTATCTCAGTTTTAAACACTGATTATAAAATTTTCACTTCAATTATTGTCAACACACTAGAAAATATTATCCCTAACCTAATTGACACGGACCAGACAGGTTTTGTTAAAAATAGACAAACACAAGACAATGTTAGGCGAGCTATACATCTGTTACATATAATGAGCAAAGGAAACACAATGTCCTTAGCAATTAGCTTTGACACAGAAAAAGCTTTTGACTCTGTTCTATGGGAATTTTTATACCTGGTCCTGCAACGTTTTGGCTTTAACAATACAGTTATAAAATGTTTAAAATCTAAATATAATTCACCTGTGGCCCGGATCAGAATAAATGGCAGTCTTTCAGGTACAATCTGTTTGGAGAGGGGTTGCTGACAGGGCTGCCCACTGAGCCCCATCTTGTTTGCTCTATTTATAGAGCTACTTGTTCAAAAGATTAGGGAAGACCCATAAATCACGGGAATACTATTCAAGGGGAAAGAATATAAGACATGTTTATATGCAGATGACATCCTGGTGACTTTATCCGACCCGGATACCAGTCTCCCTAAATGAATGCCCTACTTCGACCAATGTGGTTCATATTCGGGATACAAATTGAACATAGAGAAAACTCAAACTCTTACTTTTAATTACATACCTCAAGAAAACATACGTAAGTCATTTAAATTTAAATGGACAACCAGAATTTTGAAATACCTAGGTCTTCATATTCCCAAGACCCCCAAAGATTTATATAGTGTAAACTACGGTAGCATCACAACCAAAATTAAAAATGATCTGGACAGTTGGACCCCCCTAGTACTTGATTTTTACAACCGAATAGATACTTAAAAAATGGTTATTTTACCACAATTGTTATTTCTACTCCAATCGCTACCTGTAGAAATACCCAATAAGAAATTCAGTGAATGGAATCGGATAATTTCTAGATTCATATGGCAGAACAAGAAACCAAGGGTACGCTACAAAACATTACACTTAACAGGGAGGGATGTCACTCCCATGCTTGGAGGACTACTATAAAGCAGCACAACTGCAGTATATAGTCTACTGGTGCAGGGCGGGTTATTACTTTAATAAAAATATCAAATTCTAATTAAAAAAAAAGAAGGGTGACACAGACCTCATCGATATTCTAATAAGTGAATATAAAGGTAAAATTCATAATAAAGTGGTCTCCAGAATATACTCCTGCCTACAATCACACAAAAAGACATCAACATTATGTGTCAAAAGTGCCTGGGAGAAAGAAGCAAATATAATCTTAACAGAAGACCACTGCTTTAATCTCTTAAACCCTATGTATGGAGAGTGAGGAGAGTTGTTTGGGAAGCATTAGTAAGAGCAAAAAAATGGACAGTGGGACAATGGAAAACGAAATGTTTTACATAGAATTATGTAAAACATTTCGTAGAAGTATGTAGAATTACATAAAACACAAAACATATCACACACACACATAATCCAACAATGAGCGGAATAGAAAACGGATGATTCGGAGGGAGTCAAAAAAGCATTTCATCAATGGCGAGTGAGTTTTATTTTCTCATTAACACACGGCGCCTATTCAAAGTTCAGTAGATCAAGTTAAAATATGACTCGGGGTCGCTTGTTCTTTTCAGCTTTTTTTTTTATCATTCTTATTATTGATATTTCTTTTGTAAAAGCCATCCGTTCTGCTCTTCATTGATTGTTGTGTAAAAATATGTAAGTAACCCTTTTCAATGTATAGCTTTTATATAGCTAATGGTCTTACAGGTAATATTTTGATGAATATTTAGGACCTCCCTTCAGTAGTGCAATGGAACTTTGTTCTATGCTCGCAATTAGTTGTTCATGTCGACCTATGTTTGCAACATTTTAATGCAGTTCCATTTACTGAAGCTTCAGTGTCAATGTACCATTGTAGCTATTCTATGTGAAAAGGATGTTGTGTTTTTTCCTGCTGCAATAGATAATCAGTTGTTTTTCAACTGGAAAGGAAAGCCCTGACCGGTGGTGATGGACCAGAAGCACCTGCGAGACATCCTTCATGAGTGCCACGATAATGCTGGTCACTTGGGCACAAGAGAACCCTGGAAAAGGTTCTGGCATCGTGTCATTGGGGGACTTTGTGCGAGGATGTTAAAAAATGGGTGAGAGCTCTTGACTGAGTTATTAATGAATGGACAGGAATGCTTGACTGTTCTGACTTAGCACATGGCATACCCCTAAAATCATTCAATAATATTTTTTTGGGGGGACAGAAGACTTTCTTAATAAAGTCACAAGGAGTAGGCATTTTTCACCGTTTGCTCTCTGGTTCTGGTGAACTCCCAAGGAAAAAAAACCCACAAAACAATCAGTCAAGTATTTAAGCGAGTCATGTGCTAAATCACATATTGCTTTAAAAGTGCAGTATACAGTAGTGTCTAAGAATTGAAATGATTGTCATAGTCTACACAACAGCTTGTTTTAAAGGTTGAGGAGTGTCCCCAATGTCAGCTCAGCAACAAGATCAAGACAGCTGCACCTGTGTTGCATCCAGTTGTGGTGAAGGAGGCATGGAGCGTTCTTGGAATGGATCTAACTCAGGGGTGTCCAAACTTTTTTCACTGAGGGCCACATACATAAAAATATAGGAGGGGCTGGGCCACTTACTAGAAATTAGGTATACAGCCTTAACTTTAGTGTTTTAAAGTTAGAAAAATCAATTAAAAGTGGTCAAATATGTTATACTGTTGAATATAATTAAAGACAAAACTGCCTTCATCACAGCTTTCCATAAATGGATCTTTATTGATTTATTCAGAAAAAGCTTTGGTAGCTCATTCTCAGAACAGCAGCCTCAGATTTCTTCTTAGACATAAGATTTACAGTACAGAGAAAAAACAATAAAGGGAAAATGGGACAGGTAAATTTCAAGCTTGTTATTTAAGTTATTAGGCTTAGCAACACAGCTATTAACGTTCGTTTGAAACGGTTGTCAACATTAACAGACTGAACTGGACTTAATAACATGCATTATTCTGGTGAGTGTCAGCTGCGCTGGGCGTGTAAACCGGGCCATCCAGCTGCGGTGCTGATCCGACGCCACTCGTGTCAAAAATCCGGACAAATGTCACTTGATCAAGGAGGAAATCTGCATCAGATGAGATCAGCTGACTTTGCGTGTGCAGTGTGCACTCTGTGTTAACAAGAAAAACGCATCTAAGAAAGTGGTGCGCAAAAGCAGGGTAGTGACAGAATTAATGCGCATTATTGATATTTGTCGCGTGTGTACCTGCACATGCATGCTTATTAACATACGGGTACTGTGGAATATATTTTTTACTCACTTAAAGTGGGAACTGCATTGCACTCAGTGTTGAGCAGCTCCCCCTGGTGTTAAACTGAAGAAGTGCAATACACTCAGGCAAAAGTTGAAGTGCGGGCCATATTCTATTTATAACATTTGTTGCGGGCCAATTAAAAATGGACTGCGGGCCGGAGTTGGCACGTGGGCCGTAGTTTGGACACCCCTGCTCTAAAGCATCGTATTAAGGGGACAGTGTCATTGTATGGGCATTGCGTATGACAATGTCCATTGTTTGTATGACTAATTTCCTGTACTACTGTGCTAAGGTGGTAGGCCAAGTGCTAAATCTGGCCTCCAACATGCTTTTTACTCTTTCACAGATGACATACTCATCATTTCGGTTCTGAACAGTATTTATTGACTGAAAAACAGGACCCCGTTTACTTGTGTACAAGCAGAGTAGTCAAGAAAGTTGTAATCATTTACATGTCCATTCTACAGTGTAACACTGGACGTGTTTACGTTTGACTATCTCCTTTAATATAAAACCACCACAAATGTGTTAATGACTTTTATAATTTCCTTTATATAATATACAAACGTATTAGTATGATCCAGGGAAAATTCCATGTTTGTTTGCGAAACTCATTGGAAGAATGAAGAAAATCTGTTTGATTGTTATTGTCATGAACATGAATCACAAAACATATTTTGTTTTTTGTTTTTGTTTTTTTCATGTGTCACTTTAACAGAGACAACACCATCTGTAATTACTATGTTTGGTTGCATTTCCCTGGCAGGCAAAGATAGATGGAAGAGACATCCTTCTGGGTGGAAAATGGGACTGGCTTGTCTGTGGCTGGTGGAGGCTCGCTGGGCTCATCAATCCGTCCATCCATTCACCTTGTTCGTCTCATCCTGACTGCAGCACGCCACTGTGGAGGCTTGACATAACACACATTAGATTAATAACAGAAAAGCAAAATGTGACTTATGGTGTATTATTTAGTGTGCTTCAGTTGTAATTCTCATAATAATGACTGTTTTGCTGGCTTCACACAATATATATAATTGGCCTGTCTTAGTTAAAAGCCCACTCACCACGACAAGGTGAAGGCCAAGAGTGGGAACACAAACACAGACCAGAAACGAACAGGACAAATCCAGACAAGACTACAAAAAACACAAACACAAATATCAATCACTTTGGCCACTATCTTTTTTCACAAAAACGTTTATTTCTTTACAAATTGAACCTTAGATTGTGTCACAACAAACTAAATAAACCCTTGAAACAGCCAACAAAACATGAAACAACAACACTTCATCAATATTATAATGAGTATCCTCATAAATGATTTCAAGATAACTTTCAACACTTTCTTACAAAAACATTTTTACGTCTGCCGTAACGATTTTCAGATTTTTTTCATGTGAATATTTTAACATTGAACATGTTAACTGAACAGTCAATCCCTTCATTGTTGCTCTGACCTCTTCATCATTTGTGACCTCTTCATCATTGGTGATCTCTACATCATTTGTGACCTCTACATCTACATTAGACACAATATGGCTGTCACATGGCTCCTGAATCACTAGAAAACTGTCTTTTTC
>NW_027466099.1:437500-510000 GCF_046127955.1 Nelusetta ayraudi | reverse complement strand
TCAAAGATTTTTACTGTAGCATTTTGGAGATATTAAGCCTCAAAGTTGTTGTTTTTTAGCTTTTCAAACAGGCAAAAACAACCTTGTATTCCATTTTTACTGTATAATAAAATACAATTGCTCCATAAGTTCTGACAATGGTTGGTACAGTTGAGTCAATAAAAATGTTCACTACTGCTTTGTGCGAGCTTCTTAAATGGAGGTTTGTCTGGGTTTTTCCCTTTTTAGAAGCAAGCCACATATTTTGTGTCTTTCCACCACAAGACATTGGCTTTTGTCACTCTCTTCGTTGTATTGGGAAAAAGTGGCATATCGGACTTTCCCGCCGCGAGTCGCTCGTCAACATACTGCTGTGAAAGAGGGGTGACGTCACAGAACGCGAGGTGCATTTAGGTGCTGCTGCGTAAAACTAAAAGATTTTCCTGGGCAAATATTCATTTGACAGACGTAAACGAAGTGAAATATGACTTCAATTTAAGTTTGTTTTAGTTTGTTTTTATAAACACACAAAAAAGTTTGAGTTAGTTATCGTTTTTGAAAAAAGTTCCTGAATTCTACTTTAGAGATATTGATGACGAGTTGTTGTATATAAACGGTGTGACTATGTGGTTCGGCAAGCGGTGGTGCTGTCTGTACATAGCTTAGCAAACGGCTAGCGCTAGCACCCCCTTTCAATGCCAGAGTGAAAAGATCCACACGGAGTGTTATGACCCACGGGTGGGTCGAGGTGCCTCTATGTTTGTGTCTGTGTCTGTGTGTGTGTGTGTGTGTGTGTGTGTGAGAGAGAGTGGATGACGCCTTGCAGGTGCGGTCCTGGATGTCGGCTGCTGATTGGACGCGCCACGGCTGAGAAGGAGGAGCAGTCGAGCCAGCCTGACGGTCGTCCCTCCTCCGCTCCCAACTCTGCAGTTAGTCACTTCTGAAATGGTGTTAGAGCACGCAGCCGTAGGTAGTGATGGCCGAGCGAGGTTTTGTTGAAGCTTCTCGACACTTTCATGTTTCAAAAAATGGTTCATTCCTCGAGGCTTCAATGACACAGTGCTCGAGGAGGTCATCTAGTGCTCAATAAAATGAAGTGCAATGGAAACGTGTTCATTGTTTCATAGGTTGTTTGGGATTTGATTCGCCATGCATTCTTGTTGGACAACACTACATGCTTGTATGGTTCAATGCTGACACAATAAAATAAAAATGAAAAATAAAGACAATGTCTCTTTTTTGGCACGACTGATTGTAGTAGACTATAGCTCTTATACTTAGCCTGACAGTTTGTGCAATGAATTATATTATATCCTAAAACAAGACTAAATAGCCCATAGTTTAAAAATATGTTCAATAGTAAGTGTTCAGTGGGTCAGATGTCAAATGTGATCTATTTAAAATGTAGAATAGATGAGCTAAATAACACATATATAATACACATTGATGGGAATTGAACCGTCGCCTTAGTCTTGCAAGTCCAAGATTGTCATAATGTACCACAAACCCAAATCACACTCCCTTTTTTCATCGAAGCTGTTTGAGTAGCGTTAGAACACCGTGATTCCTCATCAACTACAGGCCTACACTTCAAATAATTATGAGAAAAATCCAACGTAAAGAGAGCACTTCCATTAGGAAATAGTCAACATGAAATTTCGTCTTCTACTGACACCTGCTGGTCAAATTGAATAGTTGCAAATATTGTGAACAAGTCAACAACAAGTGAACAACATCTAATTCTAATCCTAAACAATATGGCCATTCCAAGTGAAGTATTAAGACAATTAATCAGGTTTGTACTGCTTGATTGAACACATTCATCCCGTTCCAGTGCACTAAAACCCACTTCCCTTCAGGACCGTGTCAGCGAAGCCAAAACTTCCTTGAGTGACGCTGTTTCCCAGCATGCAATGCGAGCTAGCGATTCACAATACTATTTCATCACAAACATGGATGTAAAAAATAAAAAGGGACCAGGATAGAAATGAAACTTCAGGAACACCAACCATTGCAATACAAGCAGAACTGGGCCGAAGTTTTATATTATGTACACCATAATACAGCCTTCTGGTGGACAAGCCATACTATTTAAGCCGTGTCTTCCTATGGCACTTCCGTGGGTGGAAGCACGTGGTAGAGGTCACGTGCTGGTTGTGCGTCACTCCATCGATCACCTCAGGAAGGTCTAAGACCAGATCGTTGACCTTGCAGGCTATCTGATTCAAGTGAGTCTATGGAAAACATAGGTCAATGTGGTCAGTCGTAACAAGAGAAGCTTGCTCGCGAAAATAATGCACTACAAGTGAATGTCACACTTTTTTTTTGTTTTGTATGAGCATTTAAAAAAAACAACAACATAATAATAATATGGATTTTGACCATGTATGTTTTGGAGTTCATTGAAAGAGGTTAATATATATATATATATATATATATATATATATATACATATATATATATATATATATATACATATATATGTATATATATACATATACGTATATATATATATATATATATATATATATATATATATATATATATATATATGTGCGTGTGTGTGTGTGTGTGTGTGTGTGTGTAACTTTAACTAACTTATCTATTTCTATCCATCTATCAAACTTACTATCTAGGGATCTATCTACTACTAACTCTCAAAAAACTAACAGACAACCAAGAGCAACAAAACCAACCTACTGCAATTCGTATATTTTAGTGTGTGTGTGTGTGTGTGGGGGGGGGGGGGGGTTAAAATGAGCACAGTGATGGTTCCGCAGCATAAAGTGTATCTTCAGACGTCGATTGTATGTGTGGGAGTCCCTCGGGTTCAGCCCAGCTGATTTAGTGTTCGGTGAGAGGACCCTCGCGTCTGTTAAGGGGTAAGTGGCTTTCCGATGTTAAATGAGTAGAGAATAATGTGTTAGATTACGTCATTTTTTTTTTCGTGAATGCTTGCATCGTGCTTGTGAAACTGCTCACAAAACTCTTGTCGCCAGCCAGTCTAAAATGAAGCAGCAGTTTGACAAGAAAGCTGTGGCTCGAGTTTTTGAGACAGGCGACCGAATGTTGGTATTGTTGCCGTTACCCGGTTCCCGTTTGCAGGCTAATTTTTCTGGTCCGTATGTCGTGGAGCGCAAACTTTCCGATACAGATTATGTAGTGCACACTCCTGATAGAAAACGATCATCCCGCGTCTGCCACGTCAAAATGTTGAAAAGTTACGCCCGGTTCACACTGGACGTGGAAGCGCCACGAAGCGAAGCGCCACGAAGCGAAGCGCCGAGCGCTTCCATTCAGCGCCCATGTTAATCAATCAGTGCGTTTACATGCAGAGCTTAATCGGACTAAACAATAATTCTGTTTTCTCGTCCAATCGGAGTTCTCACCTTGGTCCCCCTATACATGCAGCTGAGAAATTCAAATTGTTGACGGGAACGTGTCCTCCTCCCAACACTAGGGGGTGGAGTGAGTCTTTTCAGCCGGTCAGCTGCTTTCGGTTGACATATTAAATCTATTATGATATGGAACGATAGTTCATAATGTACGTGTTACTTGCTTTGCAGATAAGGTGTACCCTATTTCTTGTGCTCATGGTTATTTTAAAAGGCAGACAAGAACATTGTTTGCTGTTGGAGGGCTACAACAACACTTCGATGCTACGCTTTGTGCCGTCGCTACGGACCCCAAACTCTCGTTCTTGTTGGGTGCGGGTCCGGAGCAGACTGGTGGGAGAGTTTGTGTACAGGTTTTGCAAAGGAACGGTGTCTTCAGTTATACACACGCTCATTAAAGTGCCGACCGTGGAGGAAGCTGGTGCCGCTGCACGCCGTTTCCAGCAGAATAACAGCGAAATTACCAAAATAAAAACAAATCAGAAAAACATGTCTTTGCTGTACTTTTATTTACAAAGTTAAAATTCTTCTAACTTACAAAAAATGTGAACGAAAAGGTAGAAATATAAATACGAAGGAATACGTATTTGTTCAGGGCTGCGCAAAGCCGGAGCCCTGCATTTGCTGTGCTACCCTTTTTGAAAAGGTCTCCATTGCGCGTTATTTTGATATGTCCATCTCTTTTAGAAGAGAAAGCATCGCCCCGGTCTCATCCTCTCTCCAAATGTCAACATTCTTATTCGCGTTTGCAAGGTTGTTTCGTGCCGTCTGTTTTGTTAGACGACGTAGTTGTGCGGTCATGAGTCGCGAGAGCGAGGCGTGGCGCATGCTCACTCGCATTGTCCAGTTAATAGTCCGATTAAGCCGTATACATGCCATTCATTTCAATGGAAGTGGAAGCGCCGCGAAGCGGAGCGCCGACGAATTTCGCGAGCGGGGCTCCAACTGGTTCACACCAGACGCAAACAGCTCCGCGACGGTCGACAAGCGCTTCTGCTCAGCTGCAGTCTTTTTTTCACTCCCACTTGAGCTTCTTTTTTTTTTTTCGCCCCCCCTCGCCCCGTAGCCAGCCCGCTCCGTAGCTTACTTTCGTGTGTGCGTGTGTGTGTGTGTGTGTGTGTGTGTGTGTGTGTGTGTGTGAATAAATAGAAACACACACTCAGGTGTCCATCTCAAGACAAGACCTCTTTCATAATGATCATTGACCGGCATCTCTAGGATCAAACAGACGTATTTTGATCAAGTCTTCCTCTGTGTGTGTGTGTGTGTGTGTGTGTGTGTGTGTGTGTGTGTGTGTGTGTGTGTTTAATCTCTCTCGCACTCTGATACAATGTACTGACAAATATAACATACAAATATGATATATGATCGAATTTATCATTCGGTTTTTATTTTTGAAATTAGTTTATTTTGAAAATTCACCGGATTTTCTCGTTTTTATTGAGCGACTTCCTGTACTATTGACGAGGATCGCTCGCGGCTCGCGCACGAAATAGAGCAGACGCCGAAACAACAAATGCATGCCCCGAGCCGCGCAACCACCACACTGATTAACGTGGGCGCCGAATGGAAGCGCTCGGCGGCGCTTCGCTTCCACGTCCAGTGAACTGACGTTAAATGCATGGCGCGATCCGCGAGGGGAGCCGCGCGCCTGTTCGCGTCTGGTGTGAACTACTACATTGATTAACATGGGCGCCGAATGGAAGCGCTCGGCGCTTCATGGCGCTTCCCCGTCCAGTGTGAACCGGGCGTTACGTTGCTCGGAAAAATGTGTCGCCTGAGCCTCCGCCCCCTCCGTGCCCATTGGCGGAGGGAGGGCTCATTGTAAAAAAAAAATAAAAAAATTGGTGTTCCTTCGGCGCGCCTGGGAAACTCTGAAATTATGAATAACTTAAGCTCGTTTTTGTCCCATTTGCCTGCATCAGCCCATCATGATATTGTTAAATTAATTGAGAGCCACCCACGATTGTTTTCTGACCACCCCCGCCGTACGTCAGTTTTGCACCATGACATAGAAGTAGAGGGACATGCCAAAACTAAGCAAGCACGCACACAGAGTCAATTCTGGAACGTTAAAAAAGAAGCTTTGGCTCTCCTTCTGACAGTGCTCATCTTGATGTTAATTTGGGGTCAGGTTTTTACAGACTATAATGCCCTCGTAGATGCGGTGGTCTCTGCTCCTGCAAGACTTCAATCTCCAGATTTGCCACAGGAAGGGGGGTTGATAATGTGTTGGCAGATGCATTATCATGTGGACTAGCTGCGGAATTCTTATTTCGGGGGAACTGAGCTGTTTTTCTTGTTTAGTTTTGTTTGTCGGTATGTTAATAGGGTTTAGGTCTTAAGAGAGGGGGTGATATGACCCACAGGTGGGTCTAGATGCCTCTATCTTTGTGTCTGTGTGTGTGTGTGAGAGAGAGTGGATGACGCCTTGCAGGTGCGGTCCTGGATGTCGGCTGCTGATTGGACGCGCCACGGCTGAGAAGGAGGAGCAGTCGAGCCAGCCTGACGGTCATCCCTCCTCCGCTCCCAACTCTGCAGTTAGTCACTTCTGAAATGGCGTTAGAGCACGCTGCCGTAGGGGTGGGCTGCCATTTTCTTTGTCCCCTCTTTTCTCCTGTTTAATAAGTATGTAGGGAGGTTAGCCTTTCTGTATTTGGGTTCTCTTTCTTTCTTTAGTTAGTTCTTAAGGCGAGCTAGTTGGAGTTTGGTTTATTATTTTGGCCTGGGCCCACCCTGAAGCCTTTGCTGCCCACCGGTTAAGTTGTTTTGTTTATTTCATTTACTGATTTATAAAATGTTTTTTGTTGAAACTGCCAACTGCAGTGAAAAATTAATGAGGCTTGGGAGTGGGGGAAGGTGTCCCACATGTTGCGTCTCGGTCCCCCTCGACGGGACGTAACACAGAGTTTTCTCGCAGTGACAGCAGGTTGAGCTCCTACCGTGTTAGAGGTGACGTCGTCACGTTAGCCTGTTCCATCCCTGCTAAATTCTTTAAAGAACTACCGTAAGTAAACTTTTAAATTATAATACACTCTACACTAATTGTAATTTCCTGCCCGTGGTTCTATATTGCAACAGTTGACGGCTCATATCAGCAGATAAGCAGCAACAATCTGGGCATTGCGGGTGATTCATAAATATGTAATTTCTTATTAATTAGCCCATAAGTGTTGTACACCAGTGTGACACCAAATGCTTGTTGCTGACAGCAGTGAAGAAATGACACTCTAGTGGTTCTGCACATTAGTATAAATAGAGTGATTCTCTATCATTACATCACAGGACGGCAGCACTCTGACAGATTCCATGAACCTGGACACTGATGATCCAGACTCCGGTCCAGATGACACAACAGGCCACAGTGGAAACGGGTCAGAGCATGGACTGGCTGCTGAAAGGATCCAGGTAGGTGGCGCTGTCATCCCAAGTTGTGTGGTGTGGAGGATCAGGGCCAAAGTTCCAGATGCTCACAGATGTGACTGTGGATTCAGGAGGAGTGTTTGAAGGCTGGACTCCCAACAGTGATTGGCTGCTGAGGACCTCTCAATCACAATCAGGTTTTTTAGTGGCTGTGAGATTGAAAGTGAGTGAACATCATTAAATAAAGAGCTCCTGCAGCGTCCCAATTTGACAAGTACACTGGTAGGTGTGCTGCTTCGTTTTCGCCAAGGCCCTGTAGCATTCATGACTGACATTGAGGGAACGTTTCATCAAGTAAGAGTTTCCAACCAGGATGTAAACTTCTTACGCTTCCTCTGGTGGCCAGATGGGGACATTACAAAGGACCTACAAGAGCACAGGATGCTGGTCCACATCTTTGGGGCAGTGTCATCCCCAAGCTGTGCTTCATTCGACGACAATCAGCATGACTTCCCAGCCGAGGTTATAAACACTGTTGGTCAAAATTTCTACGTGGATGATTGTCTAAAGGCCGTCAGCACGGTGGAACAAGCAATACATCTGTACCAGCAGCTAACAGACCTGTGCGGTAGAGGTGGATTTAAGCTCAATAAGTGGGTGAGCAATCATCGCTCGGTGCTGACCGCCATTCCTGAAGAGCAGAGAGCTAAAGAGGTAAAAACACTTAACCTTGACAGAGACCAGCTCCCTATGGAGAGGGCCCTTGGAGCTCAGTGGGATGTACAGCAAGATACATTCACATTCAGCATCAGAACCAAGCTGGGATGGGATGAGGAAATCCCTCAGGTCATGGTACATCCCATATATAGTTTTTCAAGCGCCAAACTACAACAAAGGAACTCATCTATAACAAATCTACAACCTTGTTTTAATTCTGATTAATAAACTAAAGCTTATTCGATTATCATTATGTTGTTTTTTTTAAACGCTCATACAAAACAAAAAAAGTGGAGGGAGAGTAGTCTGAATCGGGTTCTGGAGCATTGCTCTACCTCATCCATCGCACTCATGAGCGTCACATCCACTTGTAGTGCATAATTTCCGCCAACAAGCTTCTCCTGTTAGACCTTCCCCGAGGTGGTTGGTGGTTGGTGGGGTGACGAGCACCCAGCACGTGACCTCTACGATGAGCTTCCACCCACGGAAGTGCCATAGGAGGACACGGATTAAATAGTATGGCTTGTCCACCAGAAGGCTGTATTATGGTGTACATAATATAAAACTTCGGCCCAGTTCTGCTTGTATTGCAATGGTTGGTGTTCCTGAAGTTTCATTTTTCATCCCTTTTTATTTTTTACATCCATGTTTGTGATGGAATAGTATTGTGAATCGCTAGCTTGCATTGCATGCTGGGAAACAGCGTCACTTAAGGAAGTTTTGGCTTCGCTGACACGGTCCTGAAGGGAAGTGGGTTTTAGTGCACTGGAACGGGATGAATGTGTTCAATCAAGCAGTACAAACCAGATTAATTGTCTTAATACTTGACTTGGAATGGCCATATTGTTTAGGATTAGAATTAGATGACAACTTGTTCACAATATTTGCAACTATTCAATTTGACCAGCAGGTGTCAGTAGAAGACGAAATTTCATGTTGACTATTTCCTAATGGAAGTGCTCTCTTTACGTTGGATTTTTCTCATAATTATTTGAAGTGTAGGCCTGTATCTGCACACAATTTGGAATTCGTCCCAGCGCCCTGAGCTGTAAATTTGGACGGTGTAAAATGAAAATGGCCATCTGCAGCAGAATGAAAGTGAGATTGCATTGTCCAGGTAGGAGGACAGCAGTCAGTCATGTTTCATCTCCAGTCAACACGCAGTGGTTCACATGAAGGTCCAAGAGGCCTACAGACCCACACTGAGTCTGGACGTGGCAGTACAGTTGGATCATTGTCTTTGTTGTGTTGTTTGGTCATTGTGATCCAATGTAATGTGAGAGAAGGACGAGTGCAGTTATATTGGAGTGAGTTTTTTAGAGTGTAATAGAAGTTATAATGCAGAGTCTGTTTTTATGAAATGTTCTATCACCTGGCATCCATCCATCCATCCATCCATCCATCCATCCATCCATCCATCTTCTACTGCCGTATCCGGAGTCAGGTCTCGGGGGCAGCAGCCTCAGCAGAGACCCCCAGACTTCCCTGGACCCAGTCACCTCCTCCAGCTCCTCCAGTGGGACCCCAAGGCTTCCCAGTCCAGCCCAGAGACCGGGTCAGCACCACTCTGACTCCCTGAGTCCCTGCTGCTCAGGTGAGGCTTCAAAGATCTGGCTGCACCTGATTGGACGGTCGTGGAGGATCTCCTTGGTCTTCTTGGTCTCCAGCTGTTTGACCTCATGCTCTCTGTTGACCTCCTCACTCAGTCCCTCAGTGATGTAGAGCTCAGTGTATATGCTGTTGAGGAGAGTTTGACTTCCTGCTTCTTCACCTTCAGTCACACGTTCACATCTCCTCTCCAGACTGATCTTCTGCTGCTGTAGAAGCTCCTGCAGACCACCAACCTCTGGAGCTGAGAGAAGGTTGGAGAAGAAAACGTCAGTGTGACAGTTTGAGCATCATTTTCTGTCCACGACTTGAAGCTGAAAGCATCCAAACTCCATTTTTCAGCTGATGTGGTGAAGCTGCTGTTGTCTGACTGTTTGCTCTAAATGTCCTCCAGTGGATCTTCTGACTGGAGGTCCTGACCACGGTTATAATAGTTAACGAAAACGAACAAAATAACAAAAACTTCAATTGAAAAAAACAATTATCACGTTGCCAGGGGTTAGGATTTTGGTACCTGCCTCGTTGGGCTTCGAAGCGAGCAGAGCTGAGACCATAAGGGTGACGTAGCAACGTTCAGGACACTGATTGGCCAAAGGCAGTCTTTCACGAAAGACCAAAACCGCCATTTTTAAATGCCTCACGTGTGGATTTTTACATTAACACGTATTAAAAACTGAAAAGCTTATGAAACTGTACCATGGGTGAACAAAGAACTACAGACGTTGCTGTTCTCTGTGGCCGAAGAAAAAGCACAATGCAGACAGTTGTGCAGAAAGTTTAGTGTTAGCTAAAATATCGGGCACACAGACGTACTTATTATGTATACATTTCTTTACATTGTAACAGGTGCTACAAGATCTGCAATCCATTACCTAGAATTGGTTTTCCTTAAACTGATGTACAGGATTACTAATCTGACTTTGATGGGCAAATTTGACAACAGAATACAATTATGAAGCACTAAAACACAGGACCACAAAACAATTAAATGCATGATGAAATAATGATATGCTTTGTTAAATAAAATAAAATGGCATTTTCAACTAAGTAATAAAATAGTCGGTGGTGCAGTGGTTAGCGCTGCCGCCTCACAGCAAGAAGGTCGTGGGTTCGATTCTGGGGCCTGGACCTGGGACCTTTCTGTGTGGAGTTTGCATGTTTTCCCTGTGTCTGCGTGGGAATGAAATCTTTATTGAATGAATGACACATTTTATTTCACTCGTGGTTTATGTAATTATTATTTTTTGCTCCATAGCTTTCATGATTCAGCATTACATGTTAAGCGTGATGAATTGCATGAAAAGAGAGAGCACTCGCTGATAAATTAACATGGTGTGCTGTTTAATTCCATGAGAACGACAAAATATTTGCAGATTTGTGTTAGCTACACACATCGACAGGTGCAAGAGAAAGGGAGGAACTTTCAGGGAGGAACTTTCAAGATCGTTGAGTTTTTGTTTTTTATTTATTTTTTGTTCTGATGAAATAAATAGACCAATCATTTCATTCCTTTGTCTGCTTTCCAAAGAGGTTATTAATTAAAAAAATATGTGTGGCAGTGCTGTGATGGTCCATAGAGAGTTGCTTCAAAGAATTATCATTTATTATTCAGTGGCACATTGCTCACTTGTTTAATACACAAATAATAGTATATTATTATAATAATACTATTTTATTAATATAATAATAATAATAATAATAATAATAATAATAATAATAATAATAATAATAATAATAATAATAATTAATAATAATAATCATCATCATCATCATCATCAAATAATAATAATAATCATCACCATCATCATCATTATTATTTCTAAAATTTCCAAACAACAATCGTCAGTTGTTCCGTAAAAAATACATTCATTTCCATGTTGAATTTTGTACGGTTCGTGAGCACGCACGTCTGTCAGTGACGGTCTCCACACTGACACAACTGCGCATGCTCTATTATCTCATCAATGCGGAAGTCAAAAAGTTTTTGGGAGCCATGCGCTGGGTGAGCAACTTCATTGAAAGGAATGGGACGCCATCTTGGACTCTGGGGGCTTGCCGCACTGTCACGCAGGTTGTGACGTTGCGGGCCGGCGACGCACAGGTATGATGTGAATGATTGACAGCTACCATTCGTTCCCGTTAGCGAGAGGATTAAAAACAAACAGACACCATAATGGCATCAAAAAGGAGTTATCCCAGCGGTGCGGAAAAACGGAAGGAAAAGAAAACTGATCAAGAAAAACTTGCAAAGGGGAAAGGTAAGTTATTTGTTTGTGATGTGGGCTGGAGAGGTGGAGGGGAAACGCTGTTGTCGCCCCCCCCCCCCCCCCCCCAAGTTTGTTTATTTGTCCTGCTAGCCAGCTAGCTAGCTAGCGTCGGATAAATGTTAGCTGGCTGGCTAATATTTGTTCGTCATGAATCAGCGGTTTTGTTTGTTTTATGAAAGTTGACCATGTCCTGCCAAGTTGGCCTATCCTGCCATGGGAATGACTGATTGACTCCACACCCGTTTATTCACATTCTAACAGGGAGGGAGGGAGTGAAGGAGGGCATTTTGTTGTTGTTGTAGTCAGTCCCCTGTTATCGTTCAGTGGAAGTTGTCTCTCACATATTTGACTCTTAATGTTATTTTAGCCTTAACTTAGGATGAATTTACTAAGCTTAGTTTGTATTTTGTAGGCCCTTAATTAGAAATGTGCTACTGTTTTATAATTCAAAGAAATATTTTATGGAAATACTTTATTTGGCATGGTGTTGACTATTTTAGACTGTTGTGGCAGTGGGTCATTTATCTTAGTTTTATTACTTTAACTAGTACAGTGTGTAAAGTAATGCCAAAAACCCTTAAAAATGACAGTTTTGTAATTGGGTAAAAGCTTTAAAGGGACACTGCAACCATAATGTTTAATTTAAAAACAAATGAATTTTTAATTTTCCTATATTACTGCAACATCACTGTAATAATAAAATAGGAAAATGCGCTTCTGATCTGTTTTGCTTGATGGTCTAATGAGCTTTGTCTCTGCAGGAGCAATTCTAAAATATGTTGGCGCTCCAGACATTGAGCCAGAGGGATCTCCCGAACATCCTGACCAGGAAGCTCCAGGACCAACACGTTCCTCAGAACCTCCTTCTGTCCAGGTGAATAATGTGTGTTATTCTTAGTAGCTAAGCTGATAAGTGTGGGACGAAACTAAGGCAATTAAGCATTATTTTGATTGTTGGTTTGCGTTTTAGTGTTGCACTTGTTGGTTTGTTGGATTTTCTTATTTAAAGTAAGCATTTTTTTTTATGAATACTCAATCTGTTGTATTTATTGACATATAGAGGATTCTTTTCCTAGTATTATAGTGTTTGTTTGTTTTTAAATCAGTTTAACTTGCTTGAGTTGCTCAACTGAAGATGTTTAATTTTACCTGTAGCCTGTTTTGCTCACGAGGTGTAATAGATTGTGGAATCTTAGTAGACCTTAGTAGACGCACGCTGCTGAGAGTGGCAACAATCAGCTCCGATGACCGTGGTGCTTGTAAATAAGGCAAATGCGCCATCTAGTGGGATGCAGCATGTTTATTCGTGTTGGAGCAATGACAAGTACTACTAACAAAACAAAAGATGCACAGGGTAAAAAAAAATAATCATAAACTCTTCTTAGATCTCTTATAGATTATTGATAATAGCATTCTAATTGATTTCAAACCTTTTCAAAAGATCTTTTGCCAATAGCACACCCAAATATTTGATAACCTTGGAATTCCATTTGATTTTATATTTTCCTCTAATTTCTCGGCCTGGATGATAATTCAGCGTGAGAATTTGAGTGTTTGCTATGTTTAACTTGTTGCCTGTGTATTTACCATAGGTTTCTATTATCAACATCAAATGAGGTAAGGTTCTGTCCGAGTCTTGGAGAACCAAAAATAATATCATCAGCAAAAAGCCCTGTTAGATGTCCCTGCTCTCCTATATGTATTCCTTTTAGATTGTTACTTTGTCTGATCATTTGTGCCAGCAGCTCAATGAACATAGCAAACAATTTAGCGCATAGGCAACATCCTTGACGAGTACCATTAATCTTTATCCTTGCCGTAGGTTCTTGGTAGAGACCTTGAATACACTGTATTAACTTTTCTTGGAACCCCAGTTTCCCAAGAACTTGATACAGAAATCTCCAATTCACACAGCCAAGGCTCACCAGTAACAGCTCGCAGGCCCTGCTTTTGGATCTGATCTATTATGTATAGGACCCGTCTAATGTCTTCTTGAGTCTGCCTACCTGTTAAAAAAGCTGACTGATTGGAAGTCCATCTCGTCCCCTTAAATTTCAAAGCGTAACGAACCTGTGTAGCCCGAGGAATTTTATTATAGTTTTTTTCCTAGGGTGCAACTCCCCAGGTGGCATTGTCAGGCAACCCCCCCCCCCCCATTTTCCTTTATACCCACCATCAGAATTGTCTTGTCTCATGGTTATCTTTTAAGATAACCATTATCTTATCTTTTAAGATAACCATGAGCACAAGAAATAGGGTACAGCTTATCTGCAAAGTAAGTAACACGTACATTATGAACTATCATTCTATATCATAATGATGTAATATGTCAACCGAAAGCAGCTGACCAGCTGAAAAGGCTCACTCCACTCCCTACTGTTGGGAGGAGGACACGTTCCCGTCTGTAATTCAAATTTCTCAGCTGCATGTATAGGGGGACAAGGTGAGAACTCCGATTGGACGAGAAAACCGAATTATTGCTTAGTCCGATTAAGCTCTGCATGTAAACGCACTGATTACACCTGTGCCAGAGTGCAGAGTGAAAGCAGCTCTTTTAAAAAGAAGCGCAGGCTGGAGTCAGCACTCTGTCCTCTGGCGTGTCCACGCTGAGAACTTTGCAGTTCTTCTTAGCATTTCGGCTAGCAATCCCAGAGCGGGCTGGGCCATAAGCGCAGCTGGAGGAGGAACCCTGCCGGGTGTCCGTTCTTCGGGAGGTGGTGCTGTGTGTGCGTGATCGTTGTGCATTCACCGCTTGGCTGTTAAAGCCGAAGCCCCCCCCCCGCCTCCTCCTCTGGCGCTCGGCGGGGAGGCTGCCTTGCAGTTGAACACCGGTGCGCCAAGACGGGTACTGGAAGGACGCTGGTCTCAACCCCCTGCCTGGGTGCAGTCGCTCGAGGTAGACCGAGGAATTTTATTATAGTCTATTTCCTGGGGTGCAACTCCCCAGGTGGCATTGTCAGGCAACCCCCCCCACCCCCCCCAATTTTCCTTTATACCCACCATCTGAATTGTCTCCACCTCCGCCAGACCCTCCCCCTCGCCACATCTAGTCTTTTTTTGATAGGCTGCCCTCGCTATTAACCTCCCTCTTATCACAGCTTTAATTGTGTCCCACAGTATGGTAGTGTCTACTGGACTATCTATGTTCTCCTCCATAGAGCATTTAATCTCTTTCTTAACCTCCTCCAGTGTTTTTGGATTATTTAGCATACCCACATTTAATCTCCAAAGTGTGTTTTTCTTCCTCTTATTTAGACAAATAATAAGGTAATTAATACTGTGTCAGTACAAGTCAATCGTTCCTATTTTACATTCCTCTATTCTGTATCTGTCTGTAATGTTAATAAAAAAAATAGTCCTCTGTAACGGGTGGAGGTCCCTCCAAACATCAAACATCCCGAGTTCGGCTAGAGAGACGTTGACAAGTTTCGACAGGCGGGTCTGACTTCTGTTGCCATTAGTTGTGTCGAGTTTAGCTTTTAAATCATGTTGATTTAGCTCTTGCTGAGAGAGATGTGTTTCCTGTAGATCAGGCATGGCCAAACTATGGCGTGTCTCTGTCTGGCCCGCGTGAAGGCAGTCAAAAATCTAACCCAACTTAGAAATGACACTTGAACCTGCAATGAGTATTTTAGTCGTTCTAAATGAGTCCAAAGTTAGAAAAAAAGGAGCGACCCGGACTTCCCACAGTCTCTTTTCTATTAACATGGGAATTCAATTTTAATAATTTGTCAACTAAAAACACCGGTCATACTAGATCATCCCTACCAGCTTTCTTCCCTTTATTCTCTGAATTTAATCAAAGAATCTTTGAAACTCTTGTAGCTTTTCTCTGGCTCGTGTCGCTGCTGATGCGTAGCCCCTCCAGGATCCCTCCTTGCACTGCCACTCCGTCGTAGTGTGGGGCACCGAGTGCCGCAGGCCCCTCCGCAACCGTCGCCACCGCCGTCTTCTCCGCCAGGCCTCGTCTCGCCAATTCCTCCTTGACCTCCTTTGCACTGTTGTAGGTTCGAGTTCCCGTATCCCAGTGGGTCCTCATCTTGGTGAATGGCGTCTGGAACCAGATGCCCTTCTCCTTCAGGATTCTTTTAGCAGTGTTGTACTCCTTTCTCTTTTGGACCATCTCTGTCGCGTAATCGTGATGGAATGACGGTACTTTATTCCCCAGTTCTATTTTCTTTGTCCATAGCTCTCTCAGGACCCTCTCTTTGGTAGTAAATTCCAGAAAGTTAACAATGATGGGTCTCGGTTGGGCACCGTCCCCTGGTTTCTGTGCAAGTGAGCGGTGTGCTCTCTGAATTTGGAAATTAAAATCTGCTGGCAGGTGCAGTTCGCTTTTCAGCAGGTCTTCAACAAACTTGGCCACAGATTCTCCCTCCTCTCCTTCAGTGACTCCATAGATACGTAGGTTGTTTCTCCTCGGCCTGGACTCCAGGTCAGTTAACTTGTCCTGAAGAGCTTTTTGTTCTCTCAGTGATATGACCAGAGCGTCATTAGCTTCCTGTGCCCAACGTTCTAGCTTTTCAATCCGCGACTCAGCCTCGTTGATCTTGCTGGTTTGGAGCTCCTGTTCGGTGATGACTTTCGCAAGTTGTTGATTTATTTCGTCTTTGAAGTCGTCCAAGTCTTTTTCCACGTCGTTCCTCAGTGTTTCTCCAAACGTGCGAAGGACCTCTTTTGATTCCGTTTTTAAATCCTGTATCTCCTTGCTAATAATTTCTATGTCCGAGCCCTTTTTCGCGTCGTTAGTCACGAGGAGTTCGTTTCGCCATCTCCCTCTGTTTCAGAGCAAGCTGGTAGTTCCGCCATATTGTCTGTTACCGTGTTTCTGTTTTGGTTGAATGGAGTTTTCCTTCCCATTCCAATGTTCCCCTGATCACTTTGTAGTTAATATGATATCTGACAATAGTTATTCAAGTTTTCGGGGAGTTTTTACCCTGGATGGTCGAGAGCCCTGGTGTCGCGCAGTCTACCGCTTTATGGCCAAACCAGAAGTCCCTTCCCTCTAGCCTTTTCAAGGGGGAGGTGGCTAGACTCGGCTCTTGTGGGACGAGAAGCAGAAGGCGTGTCCGATCGGGGGGGAAGATGAGATGACATTTTTGTGGGTCAACACAAACTCATCTGCGAGGACAGCAGCCTTGGACAATGACGACACTTTCTGTTCATTCAAGAACATTACCACCTTCTCTGGCAAAGAGTCTTTAAAATCTTCTAAAAGAACTAGCTCACGGAGTGACTCAAAGTCATTTTTGACATCATTAGCTGCACACCATTTATCAAAGAGGTTGCTTTTCTCCCATGCAAACTCGACAAAGGTTTGACCACTAGATTTTCTATGGTTCCTAAATTTTTGCCGGTAGGGCTCAGGAACAAGCTCATAAGCAGGAAAAATTGCTTCCTTTACAACATCATATTGCAGGCTGTCTTCTCAGAAAAGAGCAGACACCAACTCCTGTGCTTTTCCCACCCGCTTGCATTGGAGAAGGACAGGCCACATGTCTCTTGGCCTGTTGACTGGCGAAGCTATTCGCTCCAAGGCACTGAAGTATGAATCAACTTCTGCCTCACGAAATGCTGGCACCAGAAAAATGTTTTTACTGGGGCTGGGCAACGATTAAAAATTTGAATCGCAATTAATCGCATGATTTACCTGATCAATCACGATTAATCACGTTGTATAAGCAAAAGCCAATAATGAATTTTAAAGAAGTCTTTCATACACTTTAATTTAAATGTTCTGCCATATAAACGAAAGCACCATAACATTTATCGTGCAAACACTTAACATCAGCACTTTACACAGAAACATTTTTAATGTAAATCTAAAGTTAAAAAAAATGCAAATACAAAATTAAAGCTTATTGCCAATGCCAGGGCATTACTGTTATCCTGTTCCTTATGAAAAATAAAAAAAATCTACCTCCAAAATCCTGAGCCACAATAATAACGGGCAATTTCTGAGGTAACAGCAGAAACATTTTTCTTTTATCAGGGAGCAGCATAACCAGTCTGCGTTCCCTTGCAAATGTCCCAGTTAGAAAGGGTGAGGCACAAAAACGTTCACTTTTGGGTTTTTCTTCACAGGGGACTGGAATGTAAAGTCCACATTTATACTGGAGTTCCTTTGGAGAATCTCACTCAACTCAGTGCAGTTTGTCAGTTCCTGGAACTTGACGACCAGTTATTTTAAATGTACTGCCATATGAATTAAAGTGCCATAACATATACTGTGCAAACACACTTTTAACATCAGCATTTTTGAACAATTAGCAGCTAAGAAAAAAAAAATAGTGTAAATTTAAACTCAACTTAAACAATGTTATCAAAGCAATACAAAATTAAAGCTGTAAGCAGCGTTTGCGGGACTGAGCCCACCTGGCCACTGCCTGCCGTGACGTCCGCCACCTGGCCACGAGCCCCTGACACCCGCCGACGCTTCCCAACGCCTGGCGATTCCGCCCTGAAACCCGCCGATGCCCCATTACTGACGCCGACGCCTGCTGATGACACATCAAGCACTGACTTGACATTACTGACTTCACATTTAGAAACATTTGATTTCTAAATGTGATTGATTACTGTATCATTTTGTAGATAATAAGCCTTAAAGTTGGCTTTTTGTTTTGTTTTGCGACAGCTCCAATATTCCATGTTTACTGTACAATAACATCAAATTGCTCCATAAGCTCTGTCAATGGTTGGTACAGTTGACCTCAGGACAACCTTGAATATATCTTCTCTTAATATTCTTGAATATTCTCACTTAATGTACCAGCTCCTTCCTGTAGACATGATATGTACAGTTAGTTATTCTTTGTTTGACGCAAGTGTTATATTAAGTTCCTACTATCTGTACCGGTACTTCTTGTTAATTTGAAATAAACACTAACAGTATAATGTCAAAACAAAAACCGAACAAGTCAAATATCATAAAACAAGGAGGCTTTGTACTAAAATATGAATAAAATATAAACAGGGAGTTGTCTAATGTCGTCAAGGAAGCCAACATTACGTTACCTGTTGATCAGCATGTTGACTCAGAAAATCCTCAGGCTCCTGCTGCGACATTTCATTTGGGGCGACGGTTGTGACTTCACTGCTGGTCCCGTGAGAAACTCAAATCGGTTCTTCACGTTTGTTGCGTGGCATGGGTTAGGACATTGAGAGGCATTATAGTGTGGTTGTGTGCACCAAATCGGACTCGGCTTCTAGCTCGATAGCCGTGCATAATTTACGCAAACGCAATGCTCTGTTTACGTGAACTCACGGAGTCCGACTCCTTTCACGTGCTCATCTCGACTCGATGGATTTATGAGCTTGATGACAAGTGTGTATTTTGTATTGGATTGATGTACTGCAATTCTAGTCATGTGAACAAGCAATTAGCATTCCTAGTTATATGTGGCATGACGAAATACTGTACTACCAAGTTTGTATTGCAGTTTCTTCAGTTTATGGGGTAGAGGGTGCTCAAATTGGATTGATTGAAGATGTAGTTTAGGTACAATTTGCTTGTTTTTATCAATATTTAAGTTGATTGCAGTTCAAGGTGGCACAATCCTATCAGATGTTGTCATTTTGTCACGAAGAACACTGGTATTTGTTGATTATTACCATAAGTACCACCATGTTGCAGGCATTGTGGTTACAAGTTTCACTCCAATTTTGATTGTTGTCTGTATGACTAGCAATCCGTTGAGCTGTCTAGGGTTATCATTCAGATAAGGTGTCACAACTTTTAATTGCATGGGAACTTTGGGATCCATGGCAGATGGGCATTGTAAAAAAACGGATCTTGAGTCGGAAGGCTAGCTTGTCCTAATTGTGACCTTAATATGATGATTTTTTTTTCCCTGCCAGATTGAGGAGAAATGAAATGGACATCCAAACCGGGGCCAATAATGGATGAGCTGGGGAATGTCACAGTATCAATTTTAAATGGTATGTCATGTGTAGGTATGAAAAAATTTCCATGACTTTGATTGGTCCGCTAAGTAATTAAAATAACTGTATGCTGACACTGATTTCAAAAAGAAGTATTTTACAAATTTGAGACAAAATGTCTAAACTGAATTGCATTTACAATTAATTCTGATAACAGAAATTGGCACAAAACAAACTTGGTTTGACTTGTCAAGTTGAATTAAATTCATTAGTTCAAAAATGTATGAGTTGTTAAGTCTAAAAGGTTTGTTAATGATTGGACTGTCTTTATAGCTGCCAACATCGATGAAGTCTTGCTCCACACCCTCAGTCGTGATGATTTGAGAGACCTTTTTCCTGGACCAGAACACTTTCTCAGGAGGAAACGGATTTGGGCCCTTATTAGTGTAGATGTGATTGGTTACCTACTTTGCTCTGAAAACATCGAGCATAACACTTTTTTTTTCTTTTTTCCTAATTGTGTCTATTGTTTCTCTCTTGTTCATAATGTTTTGGATCTGGTTTCCTCTCGGCTGAGAATTCCACCGTACCAGACAAGGCTGCCCCGAATGAAGCCAGGAACTGTGTCTTCACCAGGAGGAACATCTCCAATCTGTCCTCAGACATCCACTCCTTTGGTGAAAAGCAGCCCAAAGAGGACCCTACAGCTTCCTGCTCCTCCACAATATGTTGTCTATACTAGACATGGGCAAACCCCGGCCCGCTGCGTGTCTCTGTCCGGCCCGCGTGAAGCCAGTCATAACCCCCCAACACCGCACCCCCCAACGAAACTTTGTCGGCACGTAACTTTGCCGTGTTAGTGTAGCGCGATAGCGATAGCGTGCTTCCCCCCCGTCAACGAGGTGTAGGTACAGAATTAGTCTGGGTGCAGAATCGTTCCGGCGGAAGTGACTGCCGATACGGCAACTCCATTGGGACATACCTCTACATCGCGTTCGAACGTGATATATGGATAGATCGCGGTACGTTTATAGAGTTGCCGTATGTGACGTAATTGGCAGTCGCCTCTGTCCAGTGGGTGAATGCCAACAACGTCACATACGGCAACTCTATTAGGACAAACTACATCGGTTGATTAAGGTTATCTTTTTTTTTCTGTCAATCCCTGCCGTATTTACAGTACTTTGTATTATATTGTATACACGAAATTCTCTCACAATCTATCTATCTATCACCCGCGAAATAGCGTTTTGACCGTGATCTATCCATATATCACGTTCGACCGCGATGTAGAGGTATTTCCCAATGGAGTTGCCGTATCGGGCAGTCACTACACCCAGAACGATTCTGCACCCGGACTAATTCTGTACCTACCTACAACCCCCCCTTCCGTGGCCCGCCGACTCGATGCAGGTCTGTCATGTGGCCCGTTGCTAAAAAAGTTTGCCCACCCTCTATACAGACAGTGAGTTGGAGCAAACTCGTAAGCACTACTTCCAGATGGCCCGCACTGCCAGTGAGGGGAAATGTGTCATGTTCAAAGAGCTGAGATGCAGGCTGGTGAGAAACACTGTCACCAGCATGATTTCTATCTTGAGAGCCAGTCAGCAAGGAGAGGGGGTCTGGTACCCTTCTAAGCATGAAGTCACTGCAATGTCTCAAAGACTAGTGGATTATTATCCCATGCTGAAGGATTAAGACAAAACAATGAAACATGTAAGTGATTATATTATTTTGCGCACTTAGATTTTGAAGCGTGTGGTTATTTTTGGCTGATACTTTTTTTTATCTGTGCATGTTCACTTTCCATCTTTATTTGTTCTTTCAATGAGTGAAATTTTATTTACCAAGCGAGCACTTACAAGAATCTTCACAAGAGATTCACCAGAGAGGGGCCACAAGAAGAAAAGGCATCGCATTGACTTCTCAGCAAGTGACCAAGAAGAAGATCATGATGCAGACTCAATTGGTGGATCAACAATTATTTTGTGTCACACACCAGGGCGCAGTTCTGATAATGGCCACACTTCACATAAGTAGAAACATGTCCATTTTAATAATAATGATAATGTATGAAAGCTAGGCAATGTTATGATAGTTTTGGATATCATGATATATCACAGGCATTTTTACATTTGAATTGTCATTTGATATATTTTGATGCTCCAAACAATTTCATCCATTTGACTGATTTACTGATTTGTCTCCTCCATTTCATCAGCCAAAGATGGTCTGACAGCACAGGCCAGACATTATCAGACCCTGCAGGAGCTGTACAAGAAACCAAAACCCAACCAACATGCTGTCTCCCAAATTCTTGACCTGCAGTTTCAAGCAAGAAGATCCTTCATTGATAGTGATGTTCTGAAAGAACAGGACAAGGCCAACAAAGATCCTGGATGCATATCCATGTGTCAAGGATCTTTATCGTGTAAGTGATTAACTTGTTTTGGTTTATGATGAAAAGCAAGCATTTTTGCAGATTTTAACACTGACTTGCATTATAGGCGATGAATGAGCTGCGGCGCATTCTGGATAAGGGCAACAGAAAATTCATTGATGAACTAAAAAAAGAGATGGGAAGACTTCTGCACCAATGTGTAATTTTATGGTGTTTGGAAAAAAAATGAAGTGATGAAGCCACGCATAACGCTGGATATAGATGAGTCATTTTGCTGTGTCTCTAATTGACTGTGTAGCTGTTTTCTTGGACATAGGATGGTTTATGTTGCGCTGAATGAATAGATGCAGAATGGTAATACTCTTCATGCTGAAAAAATAAGATTTTTTTTGTGATCAACACAAACCTAATAAGACTCATTTTTAGGAAGACTAACTTTGAACTCAAAGTTGATTTGTTCTATTCCAGTGGAATATTCCATCGCGCTGCTCAGGGCACTCCCCACACTCTTTCCTTCACCAAGTCCACCACCGAAGAAGCTGGGACATGCCAGTGAGGCACTGCTTCATGTCATTCAGGTGAAAGTTTGTTTGCATTTTCTCACATTCAACACTTCATAGTTCCATGCATGGATGTGGCGTTTCCTTCTTCTTTTTCTTTAGCCAACAGAAGATCCCACAATGTACTCGCAGAAGAGGTCTTTCTGCAAGCCTGTGTTGCTGTTTGATGGGACCCGCTGTCTCATCTGTCTTGGAGCCACGGAAGACTTGAGTGACGGTCTGCTTCATCTGATGGGTTACTACTATGCCCTGCACCTCACATATCCAAAAGTGTGTGGCAACCCTTCTCTCTGTCATTCAGATAGAAGTGCTACAGGACACTATCCATGAGTGAGACACCACAGCCTCATACAAAAAAGACCATGGCAGAATGGAAAGATTTTATTGGGGAGTAGAGCTGTGTACTAGGCATAGGTAGTGATACACTCCCCTGGTAGTTGAAACTTGAGGGTGGGTGGAGTCTGTTGGAACAAACATGTTATCAGTGGTGATAGGAACACAACACTATATGCTGTCCCCATACTGTTTTTGTTTTTTTTGTGTCAGGGAATCTGAATCAATATTCAATAATGATGACGGTGAATATTGTAACAACACAACATTACTTGTGTTCTAGAAATGATTGCTTGAGATTGTTTTAAGATGCAATGCCTTAGTGACGTTTTTATTACAAGGCAGTGAAGGCACTGTCAGCAATTTAAGTGAATAAATTTGAAGTTTGTTTGTGAAGTTGTTGACAATATTAATTCTGTTTGCTGAATTATTTTTTTTTTTTTGGGGGGGGGAATGGGCGTAGGGGGGGGTGGATGCTTTGTCTCATTTTGAGAAAAAAAAGCTAATATTGTGAACACTTAAATTAAGAAGAATTGCACTGTTAGTAGGTCTGGTTTTAAGATCTTTTCATTCAAATTAAGAAAGAAGCAAACGTGAAAAAAGAATTGAGAAGCTAGTATCAAGTTTATTTGACTTAGTACAGTCCTTGGAATGAGTGCTTTACTGTTTATTTCAAGAGTTTTTCCATTCTTCAAATGCCTAGATATATCGTCTTATTTTAAGAAATCTTACCAAGTCTAAATATCTTACTGCATTGGCAGATAATTTGACTTGTTTCTACCCTGTTCTTTCTCAATTTAAGTGTTTATTTCTTAGATATATTTTGCAGTGTGTGGACACCGAGGGGAGCTCTAGAATTGGCTCATTCAACCAACCAACGAGCCAATCAGCAGCGGCGTCACAGGCCCTCCTCCTTCTTTGTTCTCTCTCTCACTTTGACTTCGGCACTGGACAGCCAGGTTTGTGGAGGGAAGGTTGGAACAAAGTAAGGACGGGGTACCCCATACATTCATGTACGTAGAGTCACTAAGTCTTAAACTCACCAGGTTTGTATCGCTTATCGATAACCCTAATGCCATACAAGTCTATGAGGGTCAAAGGTCAACTTTGTCCTAGGGACATGGGGCCACTTTCAGGTTCATCAGGATCCTCCTGGACACACCCACACCAAATTTGGGGCTTCAAGCCCATGAGGAACCCCGAAACCCTCACTCTAATTCCAGCCTTATCGCTAACCCTAATGCCATACAAGTCTATGAGGGTCAATGGTCAACTTTGTCCTAGAGACATGGGGCCACTTGCTTTTTCATCAGGAGCCCCCAAGAAGCGCACACGCCAAATTTGGGGCTTCTAGTTCTTGAGGAACCCCAAAACCCTAACCCTAATTTCAGCTAACCCTAGTTTCAGCCTTATCGTTAACCCTAATTCAATGCAAGTCTATGGAGGTCAAAGGTCAAATTTGTCCTAGAGACATGGGGCCACTTTCAGGTTCATCAGGATCCTCCTGGACACACCCATGCCAAATTTGGGGCTTCTAGCCCATGAGGAACCCCGAAACCCTCACTCTAATTCCAGCCTTATCGCTAAACCCTAATGCAGTGCAAGTCTATGAAGGTCAAAGCTCAACTTTGTCCGAGAAACATCAAGTGTTTTTTTCATGAATCATTCATCAATGTTAAGAGTTTGCTTTGTGGAGAATTCACAATAAAAATACATTGACACTGTCAAAGATGGACTCAAGCACTATTATTGAACTATACTGTATTTTTTGAGTGATGTGAAGCTTTTGACAAGCGCTGCGCAAAGGAGGCCCATTTGTTTTTTGTTTTTTTCAGGGGGCCCAAAATTCCTGGCAGCGCCCCTGAGCGTTCATCTCCAGCACTAAGGCAGTGGAGCTGCCGGCCACGAGAGAAGAATTAACTAGTCCATTGAAACCATTTGTTTGGTCTAGTGAGTGGCAACAGTCCTTTGAGGATCTTATGTGCCTTCTCAGCTGTAACCCTGTCGTGTCTGCTCCAAATTTTTCCTCATTGGCTAGAAGCCCCAGATCTAGCGTGGGCACTTCTTGGGGGGTCCTGATGAAAAAGCAAGTGTCCCCATGTCTCTAGGACAAAGTTGAAAATTAACCCCATAGACTTGCATTGAATTAGGGTTAACAATAAGGCTGAAACTAGGGTTAGGGTTAGGGTTAGGGTTAGCTGAAATTAGGGTTAGGGTTTCGGGGTTCCTCAAGTACTAGAAGCCCCAAATTTGGCGTGGGCGCTTCTTGGGGGCTCCTGATGAAAAAGCAAGTGGCCCCATGTCTCTAGGACAAAGTTGAAAATTCACCCAATTGACTTGCATTGAATTAGGGTTAACAATAAGGCTGAAACTAGGGTTAGGGTTAGGGTTTGCTGAAATTAGGGTTAGGGTTTCGGGGTTCCTCAAGTACTAGAAGCCCCAAATTTGGCGTGGGCGCTTCTTTGGGGCTCCTGATGAAAAAGCAAGTGGCCCCATGTCTCTTGGACAAAGTTGAAAATTCACCCCATAGACTCGCATTGAATTAGGGTTAACAATAAGGCTGAAACTAGGGTTAGGGTTAGGCTTAGCTGAAATTAGGGTTAGGGTTTCGGGGTTCCTCAAGTACTAGAAGCCCCAAATTTGGCGTGGGCGCTTCTTGGGGGCTCCTGATGAAAAAGCAAGTGGCCCTAAGTTGAAATTTCACCCCATAGACTTGTATGGCATTAGGGTTAGGGTCCAAGAGTACACATACACATTTTCTTTTGCTTTTTTGATTTAAGCTCATCGTCTCCAGCTGCAAAGGTACAGAAACCTTTCTGTGTTTTGATGTCATGTGTGAGAAAACATCACTTTTTTCTGTGAACTTGTATTATCATTGTCCTTCATTGAAAATGACACAATCTTTCATTTCATTGTTCAGATGCCGAACACCAAGGCATTCCGACGCCTGGAGCAAAAACGGGATTGGACACCTTTTCCACCTCGGAAGGACTTTGAACATCGTGAGTACTTCCACGTTCATGATTTCATGTTCTGCCTGTGTTGTTATGTTGTATTCCAAATAAATCTTACAAAAACATATTTAGATTTTTCTTTTTTGTCAATTTACACAGGCCGCGGTACTGGTCAGCGACCTGGGTGCGAAGATGGCCCGTTTTGCTCCTGACTGACAAAACAGTGCAAGTTCGTTCTTAAGGCCCAGCAACCAGACAAGAAGGTATGGGTCATGATTTTGTCAAGCCACAAGTTTCTTTATGTTTTTCTTCTGGTGGTGGGAGACTCACATCTCTGTCCACTTGTGGATGGTTTTGTGTTCTCGGCCCGGGCAACAACCTTGAACACGGGCTTGTAACAGACTCCGCCCAGGATTTTGCTGCGCTACTGGCAACTGTGTTGGACCGCTGGCCCAAGGTTTGTTTATCTGCTGTGACAATCAAATTTGAACACATGAATGTCATCGCCACTTTGTTTTATCAATATCAAGTAATTCCATGATCCATAGTTCAATAACAAGAATATTCATGAATTTATTTAGCATTTTTATGTTTGTTTGGGTTTTTTGGTTTTTTATACAACTATTTTGTAGGTGTTTGTGCTTGACTTTCCACCTCGCCTGACTGTCAAACCAGAACTACAAACAGCGCTACGTCAAGTATATCATCGTGTTGCTGCACGCATGGGTGTGTAAAATACATATTTTTGTTGTATTTTTTTCTCTTCGGTGACACTGTGCTAACAGATATTTCTTAGAATTGTGTGATTACATAATTGATTATGTGACACTTCTTCCAGGTTTAACATTTGTGTATATGGCCGATCACCTCCCCCTTCGTCAGCTGTACATGGTGGTGTTATGATGGTGTAAGTTTTGCCTTCTTCAGCCTTACTTGCTCTTCATTTGATTTGACAAATATGTGTTAACATGTTGTTTTCTGTTCAGGTGCACCTCAGGACTGATTTTGGTGGAGCTTCTGCATGCTGCATGCTCCATCAGCTCGCACCCCCTTCACCTAGGCCAGGGGTGTTGTGCCACAACCAATCATCGCCCAGGGTGTCTCCCAGAGTGGTTGTGACAGGTCCTGTCTACATGCCAGTGTATGGACCCGCTCCTGAATGGACTCTTGTTGGACAGGAGGTTGAGGTAACCTGTTCATCCCTCTTTCCCCGCCCCCCCCAATCGTGTATTTGTCAAACAGTGCAACTTTTTATTTTAAAAATGAACACTTATCCTAAGTTGACTCTGATTTCCTCTCCTCTTTTATTTTATAGACAGTACCAACAGCTGTTGAGACTGCATTTCACACAGACATCCCGTCCAATCCCGTGTCGTTCAGTGAGGCTGTGCTGCTGGACCACATGGAGACCGTCGTGGAGTCATCTGGCAGGGTTTCCCCAGCTGCCACGGTAACATTCACACAATTATTCATACACTTATCAACTAGGGGTGGGTGAAAAAAAAAATCAAGATTGCAATATATTGTTGTGCTTTCTGTCGCAATAAATAATCGATACACTGACGGCAAATATCAATATTTTTTTCCAAACACCACCTGTCCACCTGTCCCGGGAAAGACAAAATCTCTCCCGGGACACAATTTGTCCCGTTTTTTATGGAAAATGACAAAACCTCATTAATTTCCGTCTGTGGTCTAGATAGGGTTGCCAACCCTCCCGTAAAATACGCGATTGTCCCATATTTGGCAACTAAAAAGCCTGTCCCGTAATGAACTGATGGGGGATGCACTTCACTTTGTCCCGTATATTTCGGGGACGCGGTTATTTATTTATTTATTTTGTCTGCATCATTTTTTATTGATTTTCAGAATCGTGGCAGTGAAAGGATTTTTTTCCCTCTCTCATCTTCCCGTCGGTTTGTATATCCGAAATCCCCAAGTTGAGATAAGACAAGTTGCTACTGACTTTACATTACCAGAAAGCAGTGTCCTTGTTTACATGAAAGTTACTAATGTTCATGCACTTTAATATGTTTGCTTGTGCAGTGCACGTTTGTTTGTACATTATACAAAGTTTTGGAATAAATGCAAGATCACAGGCATTTTCCTTTTTATGGGTATTTTTTTCTTTTTCAGTCACATATCGTCTGCAAAATTTCGAAGATATTGTGTGTCGTGATGTTGTCATTATCGTGGGCCAAATATCGTCACAGTATCGAATCGTGGGTTAGCCGTATCGCCCCACCCCTATTATCAACACAAGATCACATATGTACAGTACATGTACAGTTTAATTAGTGTGTTACTTTGTTTATGAATTCATTTCTTTATGTTCTTCCAGATGTCCAGCCTGAGACGTCGATCAGCACGCGTTGCCTCAAAAACCAAAACAAACCAGTGACATGTTGGTATTTGGGATATGTGTATTTCATTGTGTGCATCTTTGTGATAGGGCAATAAATGCAGTTCTTTAAACGTTACTTTGTGTCCTTGTATTTGCAGATGTGGGCAACACGTTCAACTGTCCACATGACTGAGTCTGCCTCCAGCAATGTCACAGCAGTGCAGCAGGTTTGTACTTATTCATTTCCACTTCATCACCTGTGTGTGTTTTCTAGGTTTTACACCCATCTTATCGGCTGTATCGGATCGGCCGATATTTGGCATTTTTAGAAACGTTCATGATCGGGCGTCATGTCATGAATCACCGATCAATGACGTCATGGTCGTGTTGAAACTTTTTTAATCTGTCTCATTTCCTCCAAAGTAGTTTCACAGCATCGACATGTTTATTTGTTTGTATCCGAGAGCTAATGATTCATGATTCAAAAACCTTCATTTTCGTCTTCGTGCCTCTTCCTGTTTTGAGTACTGTCGCTATGTGACGGAAAATAAAGTTTCTTTGAATCTTCACGACAGCAACATCCATGGGCGACACAAACAAACGTGTCGGGGGTGTGGAAGTTTTTCAAAGTGAGAGAAACAGACATAGCACAAGCTATCTGCAATATATGCAACGCTACAGTACCTAGCGGGGGAACTTTGGCAGAAAATTTCAACACCACAAATTTAATCAGGTCGCTTGGAAAAGATACACACGGAGGAGCATGTCGAGTTCAAGAAACACGCGGAAAAAGAAAAGCAAACTCTGAAACGGATGCTAAAGCAAACAACTTTAGACGGTGCTCGTGAGAAGGCAAGGGGTGTACAGAAACAAGTATTTATTGCCCCTAACGTGATTGGATCGGTGATCGGTGATCGGTTTATTTAAACTCACTGATCGGTGATCGGCACAAAAATCGTGATCGTGTAAAGCCTAGTGTTTTCCTTTCTATGTTTATTGGCATAAAATCACATCTTTCTTATTTTAATCAGGTGGAGGCGACGCCACAGATGATCAGAGCTGTGCCCGTGGTTCCTGTGGCTCCCGTGGTTGCCAGCACCAAGCCAGAGGAGGCCAGCACCGTCCAGGAGGCAACACAGAAGATCAACTAAGCTAAGGAGGCTTTTCTTTCTTCTTCTGTTGCCTCTGACTGCTCCGCTCGTTCTACGCCTCGCACATGTGATTTGTGATCCATCATCAGTTAGTCCAATTGAAGATGAAGTGGCAGATCATGGCACTGGTATTAGATTAGCCAAGGTTCTGCATGGTTCTTTTCATCAAGGCGAAACCGGTTACGGTTTAAAATTCCAGCACCAGCTGGCAACAGTGAGTCACTTCAGAAGAGCAAAACTCCTCACTTTGACATGGATAATTCTGACGTAGAGTTTGTCAGTGCTGTGACCAATGAAGAGTGTAACTTCTCTCCCCTTGATGTTGATGTTTGTTTAGACCTTTGCAAAAACTTGAAGATTCATTTGGACCGTGCGAGTTTTCCAATTTCTGATTGCAATGGCCCATTAGGTTCGCCGTGTACAAATGAGAATGTAGAGGCTGATGGAAACTGCTTCTTCAGAGCCATCAGTCAAGCTGTGACTGGTTTATAGACACAGAAGTGGAAATTCAGGTTGCAGCAGATTGTTTACGATTAGATGTGTACACTTTTATCGATGGTCATGGGTTGAAGTACAGCTCTTGCAAGAAACAATTCTCACATTGTATATATTTATGGATGTATTTGTTTTATATGGAAGCAGTTACCATAATCCAAATTAAAATAAGAATATAATAACAGAAATGCTTTTTCATTTTAAGAACGAAGCTGCATTATTTGACTCATAATTAAAATGGTTAATAAGTCATTCAATCTGCATTTTCATTTTCTTCTTCAAGACTGCTCATTCTTGTACTTAATTCAAATGAAGGAAAACACATTTGAGATTTAATTTTCAAAACATGCACCAGCAAAGAGTTACCAAAATTCAATATGAAATGTAAAATTCAAAAATGAAAAAGCAATAGCAGAATGCTTTTTCATTTTAAGAACAAAGCTGCATTATTTGACTGATAATTAAAATCATTAATAAATATTCCTATATGCATTTTCATTTTCTTATTCGTGTCGCACCTTTTATGACACAATCAAAAAGAAAACTGAGGGCATTGCTTTTTAATTTTCGTGGTCCTGCCCTGCACAAGAGTTACCACAACTCCAAAACGAAATCGCAATCTCAAAGTAAGCGCGCGGCGCAGGAAAGTGACTTCAGCAGCTCTCCACCTCCGCTGTGGGTATGGCGGTATGACGCCAAGTGTCATTTGCCTCCTGTTATGTGTAAATTCTAATGATTGCGTAATAACAGAAACAAAGGAGTGCAGTAAATAACCAATATCCCTGTGTATTTTTAAAAGGAACACTAGAGATTTAACAATACACAAAATAACAGGAGGTTCACCACAATTTAGTGTCCATTCTCTGGATAGGGTCAGGGGGAGGCGCACTGCAGTGGAATAAGTGTCCATCCTGTGGAGAGGGTTGGGTGGTTTAGAGAGATGCAGTGATGGCCTCTCTTAGGTGCAAATACAAGTTCACAGCCTGATACGGATCTGTTGGTGGAGCAAGATGGGACTCAGCCATATAGATGATCCAGAGTTCATAAATATCTGGATTACATGGTACAGCCAGCCGAAAGACACATTCATTTTTGCACAGTTGAATGTGTTCATCTTCAACAGGGGAGAGAAAATCTGTTGTTCGCTAAAGTTCAGGAACAGCATGCATCACATTAGGCCGACCGCTGGGGACGTTCAGGTTTCTTGATGGCCTGATGTTGTGTGCATTCCACACCTGTGCAGTGTCATCCAACTCATCCTGTAGAAAATGTATACATTTAGGAAGAGCTGTGCCAGCAGAACAGAAATAAAACACTAAATTACAGCATTCACACATGAGCAACCCCACCCTCTCCCTCCCTCCCTGTCTCTGTTCATCCCTCCCTCCCCCCCCCTCTTTCTCCCCATCTCTTTTCCTCTCTGTTTCTACCCTTCTGTTCCATCTCGCTCCCCTTCCATCTCTGTTCCTTTCCCTTTGCTACCCCTTCTCTTTAGCATTCTTTTTCCTTTCCTCCCGTCTCTGTCTGTCTGTCTTCCCAACACCCCCTTTCCCGTTTCTGTCCTCCCTCCCCTCTCTCTCACTTACATACACATGCGCACAAAATGAAAATAAAACATTATTCATGAACTCACCTGTATAGAGGCCCATACAACAAAACTGCAGGAGACTTTTGTCCAGAAACTCGCCATCAAAATGCCCGTTGTCTCTGAGGTCTGATAACAAGGCTAACCAGAACTCCATGCGCTGGCCACGCAGGAAACCCCACCAATATTCAATTCTTTGATTGGCGGTGCTGGCCCCCTCCAAGTAACTATCGAGGGTGTCGTCTGGTTGAACAGGGACGAGGAAACGCTGGAAGCCTCTAACATGGCCATTTTCGGTTCCAAGGTCGCCTCGAACAACTCTAGGGCACCCCCCAAAACGCTGTACCGCTTCTATGTAGCACCCTCCAATTACTTTTGGGTCACTACTTGTTGTGTAAGCATTGAGCCAGATTATTTTTCTTGAAAAGCCATCGATACATCCATTCACACAAATACCATATGGCTTCAGTTCATCATATGAGTCCAGGTGCCAGATGAAGTTGAGAAGTTTGAGAAGTAATTCCTCCGTCTGAGACGCCCCGCTTGCCTTAATGACACTCCTCTTGGATCCAGCTCCTTCAAAACCAAACGCACAGACTCTTTTCTCACACGCAGTCCATTTTCTCTGCATTTAGCATACATCCACCTGTACCCATGAAGCTGCCCAGGGTAATGTAGCTGGTTGCTAATGGATTCAAACAGGATCGCCAGGTCGGAATAGGCTTTGCGTGGCACGAGTCCCCTTGGAATGTACAGCTGCATCCCACTCTAGACTCATCAAACCCGACAAAGAAAACAAATCCTGAGTCACTAAATATTAAGAAGATGATTAAAAGGATTGGTATGTTTGATGTATGGAGGGATTTTCATCCATCCACTAAACAATTGACTTTTTACTCTCACCGTCATTCAGTTTACTCGAGGATCGATTATTTCTTTATGTTCAGAACAGACAGACACAGGGTTTTAGATTGTAGAATTGCTGTTAGCGACATATCAGATCACTCAGGTGTATATGTGAAAATAAATGTAGGTGTCCCACACAAAAACACTATTTGGAGACTTAAAAAACAACAGTCTGGAAGATCCATATATAAAGTAAAGGACCCGGTCACCAACCAGATGTGTTATAAGCCAGAAGCAATACATAAGTCTTTTGAATCATACTACAGGAATTTATACACTCAACCCAAATTAGCAGAAGCAGTAACAGTCAATCAGTTTTTTGAAATCCCTAGACCTGCCATCTGTTGTCACAGAACAAAATAAGTGCTTAACTACAGAGATTACAAATGCAGAGGTCGACAAGGCAATTTCTAAACTGAAAACAAGCAAAGCAGCCGGGGGAGATGGACTACCAGCAGAATGGTATAAGACTTTTAGGGACTCTGTGACCCCACTGCTATTTATTAAATTATTTTAACTATGTCTTAAAAGGTGGCGAGACCCCACCATCTTGGAAACAGGCCGTATTATCTGTAATACTGAAACCAGGGAAAGATAGGACAGATTGCAGCTCATACAGACCTATCTCAGTTTTAAACACTGATTATAACATTTTCACTTCAATTATTGTCAACACACTAGAAAATATTATCCCTGACCTAATTGACACGGACCAGACAGGTTTTGTTAAAAATAGACAAACACAAGACAATGTTAGGCGAGCTATACATCTGTTACATATAATGAGCAAAGGAAACACAATGTCCTTAGCAATTAGCTTTGACACAGAAAAAGCTTTTGACTCTGTTCTATGGGAATTTTTATACCTGGTCCTGCAATGTTTTGGCTTTAACAATACAGTTATAAAATGTTTAAAATCTAAATATAATTCACCTGTGTCCCGGATCAGAATAAATGGCAGTCTTTCAGGTACAATCCGTTTGGAGAGGGGTTGCTGACAGGGCTGCCCACTGAGCCCCATCTTGTTTGCTCTATTTATAGAGCTACTTGTTCAAAAGATTAGGGAAGACCCAGAAATCACAGGAATACTATTCAAGGGGAAAGAATATAAGACATGTTTATATGCAGATGACATCCTGGTGACTTTATCTGACCCGGATACCAGTCTCCCTAAATTAATGCCCTCCTTCGACCAATGTGGTTCATATTCGGGATACAAATTGAACATAGAGAAAACTCAAACTCTTACTTTTAATTACATACCTCAAGAAAACATACGTAAGACCTTTAAATTTAAATGGAAACCAGAATTTTGAAATACCTAGGTCTTCATATTACCAAGGGCCCCAAGATTTATATAGTGTAAACTACGGTAGCATCATAACCAAAATTAAAAATGATCTGGACAGTTGGACCCCCCTAGTACTTGATTTTTACAACCGAATAGATACTTAAAAAATGGTTATTTTACCACAATTGTTATTTCTACTCCAATCGCTACCTGTAGAAATACCCAATAAGAAATTCAGTGAATGGAATCGGATCATTTCTAGATTCATATGGCAGAACAAGAAACCAAGGGTACGCTACAAAACATTACACTTAACAGGGAGGGATGTCACTCCCATGCTTGGAGGACTACTATAAAGCAGCACAACTGCAGTATATAGTCTACTGGTGCAGGGCGGGTTACGATGCAAAATGGAAGGAGCTAGAATTTGACCAACGAGATATCCCACTTCAATCTCTGCTGGGTGACAAAGCTTTCAAGACTATATACTCTAATAACCTATGTGATGTTATAAAAACTCCCCTAAATATTTGGTACAAAGAGATGAGCAAAGCGCACCTGGAAAAAAAATCTCGGTTATTAAGATGGGTCGAACATGATAGAGTATTCTTGTGTTATTCTTTATCTTGGTTTATATTGTATGATCACTAGTAGCACGTGTAAACTGTTAGAATCCTAGGCTAACATATACGCATCGTATTTCACTTTGTTTTATGGCCTGCCACTGATGTGCTCGTCCTCTCCCTGTACAGGATATGAGCTGTGAAATCGGTCAACTATCGTATAGTCGTTGGTTTGTCTCTCTCTGTTCTCCTCCCTGTTCTTTCCTTATCTTATCCCCTCCCAGTCCTGTGTATAAGAGACCTTCTTCCTCCTTCCCACCTCGCACTCGCACTCCCATTTTACTGTGTTTTGTGCCTCGGAGCTCCGATCCCTTTTTTTTATTGTTTGTTCATTAAATTACTTATTATCCCAATATTCCTGCATTGGCATCTTCGCTCTTTTCCACAACAATTTGGCGTCACGAACAGGATTGCTGGAGACCTGTCAGTGGAACTCTGGGACGTTGAGGGCCCGGGACCAGGAACGGAGGAAACTCCTCGTTCCCCCTCTACCTCGAACCAAGCATTCAGAGATGAGAGGATCGGCGTCTAAGAGTGGATCTGATCGGCTTCACGTCTATCCAAGCGAACCTGGAAAGGAAGTGCTGATTCAGAGATCGGGTGAGAAGTAATTGTTCTTGTCTCAGTAATATCAGTGACCAGTGGGTTGTTTTCCTTGTCGTCTACGAACGGTCCCGGGGCAGGACGGAGCACATACGTTAACCGTGCCTGTCAGGTCGGTGTTGATTCTGAATCAACACTGAAATTCCCGCTCCACAAGTGAGCCGGAAGCTTCTGGTAGGTAAACTACCAGAGGGGTGAGTTTTTTCTCCACCTTTTTGCTCCAGAGTAAGAAAAAGGGGTGCACGGGGACGCCTGTGTATTTTCTGACTTGGAATTTTGTGAAAACTTAGTGAAAAGTCAGAGTAATAAGTCTAGCTAGACAGTGCTGGGGAAGAACCAGAGCAAAGTGGCTGCTGCTGTTCCCCAGGGGGGACCAATTGTGGACGACATGAGGAAAAAATATGGTCCAGATTGTCTTGACATGTTGGGAATTTGGGTTGAAAAGTATGATTTCCCAGCAGGGGGATCACTGAGTTTGGAGGAATTGAGAAACCTCCGGGATAAATTGAAGATAGCAGAGGGAAAGGTTACAAAAAAGAAAAACCCAAACAGGTGGGAGATTCAAATCATCAAAGATCATGAAAGGTGTTTTTCATTCTGGAAACCTGAAGCAGAAGTCAGGGACAGGAAACAAGTAAAAAAAACAAAAACAAACGTGTGAACAGCGCTGGGCGCTGGAGCACAGGGGTGACAGAGATAACGGCAGAGGGTGCACACACTCACACACACTCCCCAGAGGAGGGAGAAAAGGAGCCGCTCACACACGAGCATTCAAATGCACCAAATCGTCTGTATCTTTCTCTTACAGGCCCGAGGGACCCTCTCCTGGACATGCCTGTCTTCCCTCCTCCCGCCTGCCCTCATCCAACGCTACCACCGTACAACCCTGCGCACTCCAGCACCGACGCCGCAGCGTCGCCACGTTCATCAGGACTGCCGTCAACCAAACGGCCAGCCTCATCACTGCTTTCAGACAAGGGCTGCTCCCCCAGATCGCCAAAGCAGTTAACACAAGCTGCTGCGTGGGGATTGAAGATGCCCGGCTGACAGAGGTCCGACGTCATGCAGTGCACGCTGAGAGGCTTCTGCAGGAGGCCAGCGATGCAGAGGACAAGAAGATAAAGCGTGCCTCCCTCACCATGATGAAGCACCTCAGTGACACGGCGAGACGGCCCCACAGGAACAACGACAACCGACGAAGGGCGACTAGCGGAGACAGAGGCGAAAAGGGGGCGTGCCACATCTGCGGCCGAATGGGTCACTGGGCCAGAGAATGCCCTGACAAAGGAAGAACCATGCCCACCGCAGCCAAGAGAGTGATCGCGAGGACCGGAAAAGAGGATCCAGAGGGGACCAGGACGTGTTTATGTAGCATAATTGTGGCAAAGCACTGTTCCTGCTTTTGTTGTGGTTTGTGGCGTGTGTGAGAGTGATCAGTGAGCAGGGTGCAGTTACCCACTTCTACCAGTGGAGGTCGTGTTCGCCCCGGGGAATAACGCTAGAGAGGTCTCAAGTGGCTCATGAGACCTATGTGGAGCGAACCGTCGTAGCGGACGTTAACGTGTGTGTTATCTGTTGTGCTTCCACAGGTGAGAAGGGGAAATGGTTGAAAATAAGAGCAAATGTATGTGTGGCTGTTTCGTAATTGAAGTCTGAGATTGAGGGTATGTGAGTTAAATTTACGTTTTGAATGTATCGTCTCTGAGTGATGTGGGAAATGTGGGAAACGACATGATTAATAAGTTCAAGTCGAAGTCGGGTATGGATCTGTGTTTTGAAATGTAAAAAGTAGATAACGCTCGAGAGGAAGTCTCTCAAGTGGCTCGTGAGACCTATGCGGAGCGAACCGTAGTAGCAGACGTTAACATGTGTGTTGTCTGTTGTGCTTCCACAGAAAACCAAAATAAAAGCTTCTAAAGAAACAAAGAAAAACAAAAATAAATGTGTCTTCGCAACATTACCATGCTACATTTACGTTTGACTATCTGCTTTAATATAAAACCACAACAAATGTGTTTTATAATTGTCTTTATATAATCTACAAACATATTTGTATGATCCAGGGAAAATTCCATGTTTGTTTGCGAAACTCATTGGAAGAATGAAGAAAATCTGTTCGATTGTTATTGTCATGAACATGAATCACAAAACATATATATATATTTTTTTCCATGTGTCACTTTAACAGAGACAACACCATCTGTAATTACTATGTTTGGTTGCATTTCCCTGGCAGGCAAAGATAGATGGAAGAGACATCCTTCTGGGTGGAAAATGGGACTGGCTTGTCTGTGGATGGTGGAGGCTCGCTGGGCTCATCAATCCGTCCATCCATTCACCTTGTTCGTCTCATCCTGACTGCAGCACGCCACTGTGGAGGCTTGACATAACACACATTAGATTAATAACAGAAAAGCAAAATGTGACTTATGGTGTATTATTTAGTGTGCTTCAGTTGTAATTCTCATAATAATGACTGTTTTGCTGGCTTCACACAATATATATAATTGGCCTGTCTTAGTTAAAAGCCCACTCACCACGACAAGGTGAAGGCCAAGAGTGGGAACGCAAACACAGACCAGAAACGAACAGGACAAATCCAGACAAGACTACAAAAAACACAAACACAAATATCAATCACTTTGACCACTATCTTTTTTCACAAAAACTTTTATTTCTTTACAAATTGAACCTTAGATTGTGTCACAACAAACTAAATAAACCCTTGAAACAGCCAACAAAACATGAAACAACAACACTTCATCAATATTATAATGACTATCCTCATTGTATGTCCTTGTATGGTTCAATGCTGACACAATAAAATAAAAATGAAAAATAAAGACAATGTCTCTTTTTTGGCACGACTGATTGTAGTAGACTATAGCTCTTATACTTAGCCTGACAGTTTGTGCAATGAATTATATTATATCCTAAAACAAGACTAAATAGCCCATAGTTTAAAAATATGTTCAATAGTAAGTGTTCAGTGGGTCAGATGTCAAATGTGATCTATTTAAAATGTAGAATAGATGAGCTAAATAACACATATATAATACACATTGATGGGAATTGAACCATCGCCTCAGTCTTGCAAGTCCAAGATTGTCACAATGTACCACAAACCTAAATCACACTCCCTTTTTTCATCTAAGCTGTTTGAGTAGCGTTAGCACACCGTGATTCCTCATCAACTACAGGCCTACACTTCAAATAATTATGAGAAAAATCCAACGTAAAGAGAGCACTTCCATTAGGAAATAGTCAACATGAAATTTCGTCTTCTACTGACACCTGCTGGTCAAATTGAATAGTTGCAAATATTGTGAACAAGTTGTCATCTAATTCTAATCCTAAACAATATGGCCATTCCAAGTGAAGTATTAAGACAATTAATCAGGTTTGTACTGCTTGATTGAACACATTCATCCCGTTCCAGTGCACTAAAACCCACTTCCCTTCAGGACCGTGTCAGCGAAGCCAAAACTTCCTTGAGTGACGCTGTTTCCCAGCATGCAATGCGAGCTAGCGATTCACAATACTATTTCATCACAAACATGGATGTAAAAAATAAAAATGGAAAAGGGGAAAAATGAAACTTCAGGAACAGCAACCATTGCAATACAAGCAGAACTGGGCCGAAGTTTTATATTATGTACACCATAATACAGCCTTCTGGTGGACAAGCCATACTATTTAAGCCGTGTCCTCCTATGGCACTTCCGTGGGTGGAAGCTCATCGTAGAGGTCACGTGCTGGTTGCGCGTCACTCCACCGATCACCTCGGGTCTGAGACAAGGTCGTTGAACCTTGCAGGTTATCTGATTCAGGTGAATATGTGGAAAACATAGGTCAATGTGGTCAGTCTTAACAAGAGAAGCTTACTGGCAAAAATAATGTACTACAAGTGGATGTCACACTTTATTTTTGTTTTGTATGAGCATTTAAAAACAACAACAACATAATAATATTGAAAAATTTTGACCATGTATGTTTTGGAGTTCATTGAAAGAGGTTTATTTATATATGCATATATATATATATATATACATACACACACACATATATATATATATATGTATATATATATATATATACATATATATGTATATATATATATATATATATATATATATATATATATATATATATATATATGTATACATATATATGTGCGTGTGTGTGTGTGTGTGTAACTTTAACTAACTTATCTATTTCTATCCATCTATCAAACGTACTATCTAGGGATCTATCTAGGGGGCGGGGGGGGGGGGTTAAAATGAGCCGTCGATTGTATGTGTGGGAGTCCCTCGGGTTCAGCCCAGCTGATTTAGTGTTCGGTGAGAGGACCCTCACGTCTGTTAAGGGGTAAGTGGCTTTCCAATGTTAAATGAGTCGAGAATAATGTGTTAGATTACGTCTTTTTTTTTTTCGTGAATGCTTGCATCGTGCTTGTGAAATTGCTCACAAAACTCTTGTCGCCAGCCAGTCTAAAATGAAGCGGCAGTTTGACAAGAAAGCTGTGGCTCGAGTTTTTGAGACAGGCGACCGAGTGTTGGTATTGTTGCCGTTACCCGGTTCCCGTTTGCAGGCTGGTTTTTCTGGTCCGTATGTCGTGGAGCGCAAACTTTCCGTTACAGATTATGTAGTGCACACTCCTGATAGAAAACGATCGTCCCGCGTCTGCCACGTCAAAATGTTGAAAAGTTCCGCCCGGTTCACACTGGACGTGGAAGCGCCGCGAAGCGCCGCGAAGCGCCGTGAAGCGCCGAGCGCTTCCATTCAGCGCCCATGTTAATCAATCAGTGTGTTTACATGCAGAGCTTAATCGGACTAAGCAATAATTCTGTTTTCTCATCCAATCGGAGTTCTCAGCTTGGTCCCCATATCCATGCAGCTGAGAAATTCAAATTATTGACGGGAACGTGTCCTCCTCACAACACTAGGGGGTGGAGTGAGTCTTTTCAGCCGGTCAGCTGCTTTCGGTTGACATATTAAATCTATTATGATATGGAACGATAGTTCATAATGTACTTGTTACTTGCTTTGCAGATAAGGTGTACCCTATTTCTTGTGCTCCTGGTTATTTTAAAAGGCAGACAAGAACATTGTTTGCTGTTGGAGGGCTACAACAACACTTCGATGCTACGCTTTGTGCCGTCGCTACGGACCCCAAACTCTCGTTCTTGTTGGATTCGGGTGTGTGTCTGTATTCGATTATCATGATGTTGTTTTTTTTAAATGCTCATACAAAACAAAAATAAAGTGTGACATTCACTTGTAGTACATTATTTTTGCCAGCAAGCTTCTCTTGTTACAACTGACCATCGACCCATATTTTCCATATACTCAACTGAATCAGATACCCTGCAGATCCCCTGCAAGGGCCCCGAGGTGATCGGTGGAGTGACGCACAACCAGCACGTGACCTCTACGATGAGCTTCCACCCACGGAAGTGCCATAGGAGGACACGGCTTAAATAGTATGGCTTGTCCACCAGAAGGCTGTATTATAGTGTACATAATATAAAACTTCGGCCCAGTTCTGCTTGTATTGCAATGGTTGGTGTTCCTGAAGTTTCATTTTTCGTCCCTTTTTATTTTTTACATCCATGTTTGTGATGAAATAGTATTGTGAAATCGCTAGCTCGCATTGCATGCTGGGAAACAGCGTCACTCAAGGAAGTTTTGGCTTCGCTGACACGGTCCTGAAGGGAAGTGGGTTTTAGTGCACTGGAATGGGATGAATGTGTTCAATCAAGCAGTACAAACCTGATTAATTGTCTTAATACTTGACTTGGAATGGCCATATTGTTTAGGATTAGAATTAGATGACAACTTGTTCACAATATTTGCAACTATTCAATTTGACCAGCAGGTGTCAGTAGAAGACGAAATTTCATGTTGACTATTTCCTAATGGAAGTGCTCTCTTTACGTTGGATTTTTCTCATAATTATTTGAAGTGTAGGCCTGTATCTGCACACAATTTGGAATTCGTCCCAGCGCCCTGAGCTGTAAATTTGGACGGTGTAAAATGAAAATGGCCATCTGCAGCAGAATGAAAGTGAGATTGCATTGTCCAGGTAGGAGGACAGCAGTCAGTCATGTTTCACCTCCAGTCAACACGCAGTGGTTCACATGAGGGTCCAAGAGGCCTACAGACCTACACTGAGTCTGGACGTGGCAGTACAGTTGGATCATTGTCTTTGTTGTGTTGTTTGGTCATTGTGATCCAATGTAATGTGAGAGAAGGACGAGTGCAGTTATATTGGAGTGAGTTTTTTAGAGTGTAATAGAAGTTATAATGCAGAGTCTGTTTTTATGAAATGTTCTATCACCTGGCATTCATCCATCCATCCATCCATCCATCCATCCATCCATCCATCTTCTACTGCCGTATCCGGAGTCAGGTCTCGGGGACAGCAGCCTCAGCAGAGACCCCCAGACTTCCCTGGACCCAGTCACCTCCTCCAGCTCCACCAGTGGGACCCCAAGGCTTCCCAGTCCAGCCCAGAGACCGGGTCAGCACCACTCTGACTCCCCGAGGCCCTGCTGCTCAGGTGAGGCTTCAAAGATCTGGCTGCACCTGATTGGACGGTCGTGGAGGATCTCCTTGGTCTTCTTGGTCTTCTTGGTCTCCAGCTGTTTGACCTCATGCTCTCTGTTGACCTCCTCACTCAGTCCCTCAGTGATGTAGAGCTCAGTGTAGATGCTGTTGAGGAGAGTTTGACTTCCTGCTTCTTCACCTTCAGTCACACGTTCACATCTCCTCTCCAGACTGATCTTCTGCTGCTGTAGAAGCTCCTGCAGACCACCAACCTCTGGAGCTGAGAGAAGGTTGGAGAAGAAAACATCAGTGTGACAGTGTCATCATTTTCTGTCCACGACTTGAAGATGAAAGCATCCAAACTCCATTTTTCAGCTGATGTGGTGAAGCTGCTGTTGTCTGACTTGTTTGCTCTAAATGTCCTCCAGTGGATCTTCTCACTGGAGGTCCTGACCACGGTTATAATAGTTAACGAAAACGAACAAAATAACAAAAACTTAAATTGAAAAAAACAATTGTCACGTTCCCAGGGGTTAGGATTTTGGTACCTGCCTCGTTGGGCTTCGAAGTGAGCAGAGCTGAGACCATAAGGGTGACGTAGCAACGTTCAGGACACTGATTGGCCAAAGGCCGTCTTTCACGAAAGACCAAAACCGCCATTTTTAAATGCCTCGCGTGTGGATTTTTACATTAACACGTATTAAAAACTGAAAAGCTTATGAAACTGTACCATGGGTGAACAAAGAACTACAGACGTTTCTGTTCTCTGTGGCCGAAGAAAAAGCACAATGCAGACAGTTTAGTGTTAGCTAAAATATCGGGCACACAGACGTACTTATTATGTATACATTTCTTTCCATTGTAACAGGTGCTACAAGATCTGCAATCCATTACCTGGAATTGGTTTTCCTTAAACTGATGTACAGGATTACTAATCTGACTTTGATGGGCAAATTTGACAACAGAATACAATTATGAAGCACTAAAACACAGGACCACAAAACAATTAAATGCATGATGAAATAATGATATGCTTTGTTAAATGAAATAAAATGGCATTTTCAACTAAGTAATAAAATAGTCGGTGGTGCAGTGGTTAGCGCTGCCGCCTCACAGCAAGAAGGTCGTGGGTTTGATTCCGGGGCCTGGACCTGGGACCTTTCTGTGTGGAGTTTGCATGTTTTCCCTGTGTCTGCGTGGGTTCTCTCCGGGTTCTCCGGCTTCCTCCCACACTCCAAAAACATGCACGTGAGGTCAATTGAACGTTCTAAATTGTCCGAAGGTGTGCATGTGAGTGTGAATGGTTGTTTGTCTCTATGTGGCCCTGCGATGAACTGGCGACTTGTCCCGGGTGTCACCCTGCCTTCGCCCTAAGACAGCTGGGATAGGCTCCAGCAGACCCCCGTGACCCTGAATAGGAATAAGCGGGTATAGAAGATGAATGAATGAAATCTTTATTGAATGAATGACACATTTTATTTCACTCGTGGTTTATGTAATTATTATTTTTTGCTCCATAGCTTTCATGATTCAGCATTACATGTTAAGCGTGATGAATTGCATGGAAAAGAGAGAGCACTCGCTGATAAATTAACATGGTGTGCTGTTTAATTCCATGAGGACGACAAAATATTTGCAAATTTGTGTTAGCTACACACATCGACAGGTGCAAGAGAAAGGGAGGAACTTTCAAGATCGTTGAGTTTTTATTTTTTATTTTTTTAGTTCTGATGAAATAAATAGACCAATCATTTCATTACTTTGTCTGCTTTCCAAAGAGAGTTGCTTCAAAGAATTATCATTTATTATTCAGTGGCACATTGCTCACTTGTTTAATACACAAATAATAGTATATTATTATAATAATACTATTTTATTAATGTAATAATAATAATAATAATAATAATAATAATAATAATAATAATAATAATAATAATCATCATCATCATCATCATTATTATTTCTAAAATTTCCAAACAACAATCGTCAGTTGTTCCGTAAAAAATACATTGATTTCCATGTTGAATTTTGTTCGGTTCGTGGCCACCACACTGACACAACTGCGCATGCTCTATTATCCCATCAATGCGGAAGTCAAAAAGTTTTTGGGAGCCATGCGCTGGGTGAGCAACTTCATTGAAAGGAATGGGACGCCATCTTGGACTCTGGGGGCTTGCCGCACTGTCACGCAGGTTGTGACGTTGCGGGCCAGCGACGCACAGGTATGACGTGAATGATTGACAGCTACCATTCGTTCCCGTTAGCGAGAGGATTAAAAACAAACAGACACCATAATGGCATCAAAAAGGAGTTATCCCAGCGGTGCGGAAAAACGGAAGGAAAAGAAAACTGATCAAGAAAAACTTGCAAAGGGGAAAGGTAAGTTATTTGTTTGTGATGTGGGCTGGAGAGGTGGAGGTGAAACGCTGTTGCCCCCCCCCCCCAAGTTTGTTTATTTGTCCTGCTAGCCAGCTAGCTAGCTAGCGTCGGATAAATGTTAGCTGGCTGGCTAATATTTGTTCGTCATGAATCAGCGTTTTTGTTTGTTTTATGAAAGTTGACCATATCCTGCCATGTTGGCCTATCCTGCCATGGGAATGAGTGATTGACTCCACACCCGTTTATTCACATTCTAACAGGGAGGGCATGTTGTAGTTGTTGTTGTAGTCAGTCCCCTGTTATTGTTCAGTGGAAGTTGTCTCTCACATATTTGACTCTTAATGTTATTTTAGCCTTAACTTAGGATGAATTTACTAAGCTTAGTTTGTATTTTGTAGGCCCTTCATTAGAAATGTGCTACTGTTTTAGAATTCAAAGAAATATGTTATGGAAATACTTTATTTGGCATGGTGTTGACTATTTTAGACTGTTGTGGCAGTGGGTCATTTATCTTAGTTTTATTACTTTAACTAGTACAGTGTGTAAAGTAATGCCAAAAACTCTTAAAAATGACAGTTTTGTAATTGGGTAAAAGCTTTAAAGGGACACTGCAACCATAATGTTTAATTTAAAAACAAATTTATTTTTAATTTTCCTATATTACTGCAACATCACTGTAATAATAAAATAGGAAAATGCGCTTCTGATCTGTTTTGCTTGATGATCTAATGAGCTTTGTCTCTGCAGGAGCAATTCTAAAATATGTTGGCGCTCCAGACATTGAGCCAGAGGGATCTCCCGAACATCCTGACCAGGAAGCTCCAGGACCAACACGTTCCTCAGAACCTCCTTCTGTCCAGGTGAATAATGTGTGTTATTCTTAGTAGCTAAGCTGATAAGTGTGGGACGAAACTAAGGCAATTAAGCATTATTTTGATTGTTGGTTTGCTTTTTAGTGTTGCACTTGTTGGTTTGTTGGATTTTCTTATTTAAAGTAAGCGTTGTTTTTATGAATACTCAATCTGTTGTATTTATTGACATATAGAGGATTCTTTTCCTGGTATTATAGTGTTTGTTTGTTTTTAAATCAGTTTAACTTGCTTGAGTTGCTCAACTGAAGATGTTTAATTTTACCTGTAGCCTGTTTTGCTCACGAGGTGTAATAGATTGTGGAATCTTAGTAGACCTTAGTAGACGCACGCTGCTGAGAGTGTCAGCAATCAGCTCCGATGACCGTGGTGCTTGTAAATAAGGCAAATGCGCCATCTAGTGGGATGCAGCATGTTTATTCGTGTTGGAGCAATGACAAGTACTACTAACAAAACAAAAGATGCACAGGGTAAAAAAAATAATCATAAACTCAAGCCCAACAAAGATAACAGATGGGCATAACTGTAACATTACATATTAATGATTACTAGTACTACCAAAATTTCTCTATTTTACTTTTCAACTCCAACTTGAACTATTCATCCCCTTTTTTCAGCAGCCATTAAGACAAAAGGATGACACTTATGCATTGCATCAAACTGTGATGCACAAAATAAATTAAATTAAATCAAAACAATAAATAAAGTGTGCATTAAACAGGGGGCAGTGCAATACAGTACAGGACTCAACTGATATAGTGCAGTTAGGCAGTATAGCCTATAACAGCTGTTCAGCATCCATAGTAATCCACAGTCAGTGCCATAATCTTCCTGTCAGTGTCATATTCATCCATAGTCAGTATAATATATATGATATCGCGCAGACCCTCATCCTCCACCACATTAATTGGCCTGCAAGCCGTAGCCACACCCATTTAGCCCCCGCTGTTGAAAGTTGGCGTGTGGTGGACGCGGCCAGTGGTCTCCGTGCCACACCATCCAACGTGGTTTGCTTTACCTCAGAAGGGGGCGGAGGGCTCTCCGCGTCAGCTGTATGCTTCGCAGACAAGTGAAACGTAAGACTGCTCGTACTCCGGTGGAAACTAAATACAGCTTTACAGTAAATGCATATCACTTTTGTCCTGTCAAGACTGCCATCTGGCAGGGTTTTGAAGTGGAACTTTCCATTTACAATTGACGCCTTATCCATGTTAGTCCTTCCTAGTGCTCATCGACGCTCAGTGTCTTTTTCTTTTTTTTGTTGTGCTTACAAGCCGGCTGCAAGCGTGTGACTGTGTGCTGTGAGTCAATTCATTTCCCGTTTCCACAATCTAGGGAGCGGCCAAAGGTTCAAAAAGCACTTTAATTAATTAATTGAATTAATTAACTATGTGGCAGGTGGGTTTGCCAACACCTTCGCGTCATCAGTCACACCTGCGCCGGAGTGCAATCTTTGCGTCCCTCAGTGCGTTTACATGGTACTAGAGAAATTTGAATTGTTGCCTTCGGCGCGAAACAACCAGCAAACGCGAATAAGAATGTTGACATTTGGAGAGAGGATGAGACCGGGGCGATGCTTTCTCTTCTAAAAGAGATGGACATATTAAAATAACACGCAACGGAGACCTTTTCAAAAAGGGTAGCGCAGCAAATGCAGGGCTCCGGCTTTGCGCAGCCCTGAACAAATACGTATTCCTTCGTCTTTATATTTCTACCTTTTCGTTCACATTTTTTATAAGTTAGAAGAATTTTAACTTTGTAAATAAAAGCACAGCAAAGAGATGTTTTTCTGATTTGTTTTTATTTCGATAATTTCGCTGTTATTCTGCTGGAAACGGCACAAGCTTCCTCCACGGTCGGCACTTTAATGAGCGTGTGTATAACTGAAGACACCGTTCCTTTGCAAAACCTGTACACAAACTCTCCCACCAGTCTGCGCAGAACCGGCATCCAACAAGAACGAGAGTTTCGGGTCCGTGGCGACGGCACAAAGCGTAGCATCGAAGACATTGTGTTGTTGTAGCCCTCCAACAGTAAACAATGTTCTTGTCTCATGGTTATCTTTTAAGATAACCATGGTTATCTTTTAAGATAACCATGAGCACAAGAAATAGGGTACACCTTATCTGCAAAGTAAGTAACACGTACATTATGAACTATCATTCTATATCATAATGATGTAATATGTCAACCGAAAGCAGCTGACCAGCTGAAAAGGCTCACTCCACCCCCTACTGTTGGGAGGAGGACACGTTCCCGTCAGTAATTCAAATTTCTCAGCTGCATGTATAGGGGGACAAGGTGAGAACTCCGATTGGACGAGAAAACCAAATTATTGCTTAGTCCGATTAAGCTCTGCATGTAAACGCACTGATTACACCTGCGCCAGAGTGCAGAGTGAAAGCAGCTCTTTTAAAAACAAGCGCAGGCTGGAGTCAGCACTCTGTCCTCTGGCGTGTCCACGCTGAGAACTCTGTCGCAGTTGTTAGTATTTCGGCTAGCAATCCCAGAGCGGGCTGGGCCATAAGCACAGCCGGAGGAGGAACCCTGCCGGGTGCCCGTTCATCAGGAGGTGGCGCTGTGTGTGCGTGATCGTTGTGCATTCACCGCAGGCCCCCCCGGCCCCCCCTCCTCCTCTGGCGCTCGGCGGGGAGGCTGCCTTGCAGTTGAACACCGGTGCGCCGAGACGGGTACTGGAAGGACGCTGGTCTCAACCCCCTGCCTGGGTGCAGTCGCTCCGTCTTCCTCTGTTTTCTCCATTCCCCTCTGTTACTGTTGCGGCGGCGATGTCCTCGCAATCAATTGCCGCACCAGTCTAGCCGGGTAACAGCGGTGTCACCACCACAACGCGGACACTTTTCCTTTGATTTTGTTTTATTTGGTTTAGACAATTCAGTTTGTCTGTTTCTTTTGTTAGCGTAACCACTTTCTTTGGTTGGTTTTCTTTTCTTTGTTTTGTTGTGAAATTTTGGTGAAACTTTGGGTTTTCTGTTGAGTAGCGATTTTGTTATAGTTTGATTTCCTTTTTTAGTTCATTAATATCTTGTTCCCCAGTGATCGTTACCTTTTTGTTTTGGGTTTTGGTCCTGTGTGTGTGTGTGTGTGTGTGTGTGTGTGTGTGTGTGTGTGTGTGCGCGCGCAAAGAATAAATAAAAGTTTTCCTTTCGTTCTAACTGTTTAACGCTTGCCTGGGTGTCTCAAGGTATTAGTATGTTAATTTTGTTCTCTTTTCTTTAGGACAGGAGTTGGCGTAGCGTGAATTTTGGTTTGTAGTGATTCCCTTAGCTTTGTTTATTCCCTTTTTTGAGTTTTCTTTGGTTTCTTTGGCCCTGTTCACCTTATTTTCTAATGTTGAACAGTCTTTTTGGTATGGTACTTATTTCCTTGACACTCAGGCAGCTAAACCTGGTCTATTTTAAATTGTTGTCAAATAAAGCTGTTTCATTGGAAGTCCGTCTCGTCCTCTTAAATTTCAAAGCGTAACGAACCTGTGTAGCCCGTGGAATTTTATTATAGTTTATTTCCTGGGGTGCAACTCCCCAGGTGGTGTTGTCAGGCAACCGCCCCCCCCCCCCCCAATTTTCCTTTATACCCACCTTTATACCCACTCAGAATTGTCTCCACCTCCGCCAGACCCTCCCCCTCGCCACATCTAGTCTTTTTTTGATAGGCTGCCCTCGCTATTAACCTCCCTCTCATCACAGCTTTAATTGTGTCCCACAGTATGGTAGTGTCTACTGGACTATCTATGTTCTCCTCCATAGAGCATTTAATCTCTTTCTTAACCTCCTCCAGTGTTTTTGGATTATTTAGCATACCCACATTTAATCTCCAAAGTGTGTTTTTCTTCCTCTTATTTAGACAAATAATAAGGTAATTAATACTGTGTCCGTACAAGTCAGTCATTCCTATTTTACATTCCTCTATTCTGTATCTGTCTGTAATGTTAATAAAAAAAATAGTCCTCTGTAACGGGTGGAGGTCCCTCCAAACATCAAACATCCCTAGTTCGGCTAGAGAGACGTTGACAAGTTTCGACAGGCGGGTCTGACTTCTGTTGCCATTAGTTGTGTCGAGTTTAGCTTTTAAATCATGTTGAAATCCCCTGCACATATTAGGATTCCTTCACTTTCCACAGCTATGATCTCAAACAGTGATTTCAAAAAGCACTTGTCCAACCCTGGACCAAAGTAACTGAGTTATCATCCAATTTCCCTTTGACTATTACATATCTCCCTTCTTTGTCATTTATTTTTTTAACAACTTCAAAACTGATAGAATTAGAGATTAATATTGTGACACCTCTCTTTGGGCCTTTCCTGAACAAGCTAAAAAAAAACATTTCTATATCCAAATCTTTTCAGTGTGTCGTGCTCTTGTTGAGAGAGATGTGTTTCCTGTAGATCAGGCATGGCCAAACTACGGCGTGTCTCTGTCCGGCCCGCGTGAAGGCAGTCAAAAATCTAACCTAACTTAGAAATGACACTTGAACCTGCAATGAGTATTTTAGTCGTTCTAAATGAGTCCAACGTTAGAAAAAAAGGAGCGACCCGGACTTCCCACAGTCTCTTTTCTCTTAACATGGGAATTCAATTTTAATAATTTGTCAACTAAAAACACCGGTCATACTAGAACATCCCTACCAGCTTTCTTCCCTTTATTCTCTGAATTTAATCAAAGAATCTTTGAAACTCTTGTAGCTTTTCTCTGGCTCGTGTCGCTGCTGATGCGTAGCCCCTCCAGGATCCCTCCTTGCACTGCCACTCCGTCGCAGTGCGGGGCACCGAGTGCCGCAGGCCCCTCCGCACCCGTCGCCACCGCCGTCTTCTCCGCCAGGCCGCGTCTCGCCAATTCCTCCTTTACCTCCTCTGCGCTGTTGTAGGTTCGAGTTCCCGTATCCCAGTGGGTCCTCATCTTGGTGAATGGCGTCTGGAAGCGGATGCCCTTCTCCTTCAGGATTCTTTTAGCAGTGTTGTACTCCTTTCTCTTTTGGACCATCTCTGTCGCGTAATCGTGATGGAATGACGGTACTTTATTCCCCAGTTCTATTTTCTTTGTCCATAGCTCTCTCAGGACCCTCTCTTTGGTAGTAAATTCCAGAAAGTTAACAATGATGGGTCTCGGTTGGGCACCGTCCGCTGGCTTCTGTGCAAATGAGCGGTGTGCTCTCTGAATTTGGAAATTAAAATCTGCTGGCAGGTGCAGTTCGCTTTTCAGCAGGTCTTCCACAAACTTGGCCACAGATTCTCCCTCCTCTCCTTCAGTGACTCCATAGATACGTAGGTTGTTTCTCCTCGGCCTGGACTCCAGGTCAGTTAACTTGTCCTGAAGAGCTTTTTGTTCTCTCAGTGATATGACCAGAGCGTCATTAGCTTCCTGTGCCCAACGTTCTAGCTTTTCAATCCGCGACTCAGCCTCGTTGATCTTGCCGGTCTGGAGCTCCTGTTCGGTGATGACTTTCGCAAGTTGTTGATTTATTTCGTCTTTGAAGTCGTCCAAGTCTTTTTCCACGTCGTTCCTCAGTGTTTCTCCAAACGTGCGAAGGACTTCTTTTGATTCCGTTTTTAAATCCCGTATCTCCTTGCTAATAATTTCTATGTCCGAGCCCTTTTTCGCGTCGTTAGTCACGAGGAGTTCGTTTCGCCATCTCTCTCTGTTTCAGAGCAAGCTGGTAGTTCCGCCATATTGTCTGTTACCGTGTTTCTGTTTTGGTTGAATGGAGTTTTCCTTCCCATTCCAACGTTCCCCTGATCACTTTGTAGTTAATATGATATCAGACAATAGTTATTCATTTGCATTGGAGAAGGACAGGCCACATGTCTCTTGGCCAGTTGAGTGGCGAAGCTATTCGCTCCAAGGCACTGAAGTATGAATCAACTTCTGCCTCACGAAATGCTGGCACCAGAAAAATGTTTTTACTGGGGCTGGGCAACGATTAAAAATTTTAATCACAATTAATCGCATGATTTACCTGATCAATCATGATTAATCACGTTGTATACGCAAAAGCCAATAATGAATTTAAAAGAAGTCTTTCATACACTTTAATTTAAATGTTCTGCCATATAAACGAAAGCACCATTACATTTATCGTGCAAACACTTAACATCAGCACTTTACACAGAAACATTTTTAATGTAAATCTAAAGTTAAAAAAAATGCAAATACAAAATTAAAGCTTATTGCCAATGCCAGGGCATTACTGTTATCCTGTTCCTTATGAAAAATAAAAAAAAATCTACCTCCAAAATCCTGAGCCACAATAATAACAGGCAATTTCTGAGGTAACAGCAGAAACATTTTTCTTTTATCAGGGAGCAGCATAACCAGTCTGCGTTCCCTTGCAAATGTCCCATTTAGAAAGGGTGAGGCACAAAAACGTTCACTTTTGGGTTTTTCTTCACATGGGACTAGAATGTAAAGTCCACATTTATACTGGAGTTCCTTTGGAGAATCTCACTCAACTCAGTGCAGTTTGTCATTTCCTGGAACTTGACGGCCAGTTATTTTAAATGTACTGCCATATGAATTAAAGTGCCATAACATTTACTGTGCAAACACACTTTTAACATCAGCATTTTTGAACAATTAGCAGCTAAGAAAAAAAAAATAGTGTAAATTTAAACTCAACTTAAACAATGTTATCAAAGCAATACAAAATTAAAGCTCTAAGCAGCGTTTGCGGGACTGAGCCCACCTGGCCACTGCCTGCCGTGACGTCCGCCACCTGGCCACGAGCCCCCGACACCCGCCAACGCTTCCCAACGCCTGGCGATTCCGCCCGAAACCCGCCGATGCCCCATTACTGACGCCGACGCCTGCTGATGACACATCAAGCACTGACTTGACATTACTGACTTCACATTTAGAAACATTTGATTTCTAAATGTGATTGATTACTGTATCATTTTGTAGATAATAAGCCTTAAAGTTGGCTTTTTGTTTTGTTTTGCGACAGCTCCAATATTCCATTTTTACTGTACAATAACATCAAATTGCTCCATAAGCTCTGTCAATGGTTGGTACAGTTGACCTCAGGACAACCTTGAATATATCTTCTCTTAATATTCTTGAACATTCTCACTTAATGTACCAGCTCCTTCCTGTAGACATGATATGTACAGTTAGTTATTCTTTGTTTGACGCAAGTGTTATATTAATTTCCTACTATCTGTACCGGTACTTCTTGTTAATTTGAAATAAACACTAACAGCATAATGTCAAAACAAAAACCGAACAAGTCAAAGATCATAAAACAAGGAGGCTTTGTACTAAAATATGAATAAAATATAAACAGGGAGTTGTCTAATGTCGTCAAGGAAGCCAACATTACATTACCTGTTGATCAGCATGTTGACTCAGAAAATCCTCAGGCTCCTGCTGCGACATTTCATTTGGGGCGATGGTTGTGACTTCACTGCTGGTCCCGTGAGAAACTCAAATCGGTTCTTCACGTTTGTTGCGTGGCATGGGTTAGGACATTGAGAGGCATTATAGTGTGGTTGTGTGCACCAAATCGGACTCGGCTTCTAGCTCGATAGCCGTGCATAATTTACGCAAACGCAATGCTCTGTTTACGTGAACTCACGGAGTCCGACTCCTTGCACGTGCTCATCTCGACTCGATGGATTTATGAGCTTGATGACAAGTGTGTATTTTGTATTAGATTGATGTACTGCAATTCTAGTCATGTGAACAAGCAATTAGCATTCCTAGTTATATGTGGCATGACGAAATACTGTACTACCAAGTTTGTATTGCAGTTTCTTCAGTTTATGGGGTAGTTTAGGTACAATTTGCTTGTTTTTATCAATATTTAAGTTGATTGCAGTTCAAGGTGGCACAATCCTATCAGATGTTGTCATTTTGTCACGAAGAACACTGGTATTTGTTGATTATTACCATAAGTACCACCATGTTGCAGGCATTGTGGTTACAAGTTTCACTCCAATTTTGATTGTTGTCTGTATGACTAGCAATCCGTTGAGCTGTCTAGGGTTATCATTCAGATAAGGTGTCACAACTTTTAATTGCATGGGAACTTTGGGATCCATGGCAGATGGGCATTGTAAAAAACGGATCTTGAGTCGGAAGGCTAGCTTGTCCTAATTGTGACCTTAATATGATGATTTTTTTTTCCCTGACAGATTGAGGAGAAATGAAATGGACATCCAAACCGGGTCCAATAATGGATGAGCTGGATGATGTCACAGTATCAATTTTAAATGGTATGTCATGTGTAGGTATGAAAAAATTTCCATGACTTTGATTGGTCCGCTAAGTAATTAAAATAACTGTATGCTGACACTGATTTCAAAAAGAAGTATTTTACAAATTTGAGACAAAATGTCTAAACTGAATTGCATTTACAATTAATTCTGATAACAGAAATTGGCACAAAACAAACTTGGTTTGACTTGTCAAGTTGAATTAAATTCATTAGTGAAAAAATGTATGAGTTGTTAAGTCTAAAAGGTTTGTTAATGATTGGACTGTCTTTATAGCTGCCAACATCGATGAAGTCTTGCTCCACACCCTCGTGATGATTTGAGAGACCTTTTTCCTGGACCAGAACACTTTCTCAGGAGGAAACGGATTTGGGCCCTTATTAGTGTAGATGTGATTGGTTACCTACTTTGCTCTGAAAACATCAAGCATAACACTTTTTTTTTCTTTTTTCCTAATTGTGTCTATTGTTTCTCTCTTGTTCATAATGTTTTGGATCTGGTTTCCTCTCGGCTGAGAATTCCACCGTACCAGACAAGGCTGCCCCGAATGAAGCCAGGAACTGTGTCTTCACCAGGAGGAACATCTCCAATCTGTCCTCAGACATCCACTCCTTTGGTGAAAAGCAGCCCAAAGAGGACCCTACAGCTTCCTGCTCCTCCACAATTAGTTGTCTATACTAGACATGGGCAAACCCCGGCCCGCGGGCCACATCCGGCCCGCTGCATGTCTCTGTCCGGCCCGCGTGAAGCCAGTCATAACCCCCCAACACCGCACCCCCCAACGAAACTTTGTTGGAACGTAACTTTGCCGAGTTAGTGTAGCGCGATAGCGATAGCGTGCTTCCCCCCCGTCAACGAGGTGTAGGTACAGAATTAGTCCGGGTGCAGAATCATTCCGGGCAGAAGTGACTGCCGATACGGCAACTCCATTGGGACATACCTCTACATCGCGTTCAAACGTGATATATGGATAGATCGCGGTACGTTTATAGAGTTGCCGTATGTGACGTAATTGGCAGTCGCCTCTGTCCAGTGGGCGAATGCCAACAACGTCACATACGGCAACTCTATTAGGTCAAACTACATCGGTTGATTAAGGTTATCTTTTTTTTTCTGTCAATCCCTGCCGTATTTACAGTACTTTGTATTATATTGTATACACGAAATTCTCTCTCTCTCTCTCTCTCTCTCTCTCTCTCTCTCTCTCTCTCTCTCTTCACAAGCTCGTAAGCACTACTTCCAGATGGCGCGCACTGCCAGTGAGGGGAAATGTGTCATGTTCAAAGAGCTGAGACGCAGGCTGGTGAGAAACACTGTCACCAGCATGATTTCTATCTTGAGAGCCAGTCAGCAAGGAGAGGGGGTCCGGTACCCTTCTAAGCATGAAGTCACTGCAATGGCTAAAAGACTAGTGGAGTATTATCCCATGCTGAAGGATTAAGACAAAACAATGAAACATGTAAGTGATTATATTATTTTGCGCACTTAGATTTTGAAGCGTGTGGTTATTTTTGGCTGATACTTTTTTTTATCTGTGCATGTTCACTTTCCATCTTTATTTGTTCTTTCAATGAGTGAAATTTTATTTACCACAGGCGAGCACTTACAAGAATCTTCACAAGAGATTCACCAGAGAGGGGCCACAAGAAGAAAAGGCATCGCATTGACTTCTCAGCAAGTGACCAAGAAGAAGATCATGATGCAGACTCAATTGGTGGATCAACAATTATTTTGTGTCACACACCAGGGCGCAGTTCTGATAATGGCCACACTTCACGTAAGTAGAAACATGTCCATTTTAATAATAATGATAATGTATGAAAGCTAGGCAATGTTATGATAGTTTTGGATATCATGATATATCACAGGCATTTTTACATTTGAATTGTCATTTGATATATTTTGATGCTCCAAACAATTTCATCCATTTGACTGATTTACTGATTTGTCTCCTCCATTTCATCAGCCAAAGATGGTCTGACAGCACAGGCCAGACATTATCAGACCCTGCAGGAGCTGTACAAGAAACCAAAACCCAACCAAGATGCTGTCTCCCAAATTCTTGACCTGCAGTTTCAAGCAAGAAGATCCTTCATTGATAGTGATGTTCTGAAAGAACAGGACAAGGCCAACAAAGATCCTGGATGCATATCCATGTGTCAAGGATCTTTATCGTGTAAGTGATTAACTTGTTTTGGTTTATGATGAAAAGCAAGCATTTTTGCAGATTTTAACACTGACTTGCATTATAGGCGATGAATGAGCTGCGGCGCATTCTGGATAAGGGCAACAGAAAATTCATTGATGAACTAAAAGAAGAGATGGGAAGACTTCTGCACCAATGTGTAATTTTATGGTGTTTGGAAAAAAAATCAAGTGATGAAGCCACGCATAACGCTGGTTGTAGTTCAGTAGAGTCATTTTGCTGTGTCTCTAATTGACTGTGTAGCTGTTTCCTGGGACATAGGATGGTTTATGTTGCGCCGAATGAATAGATGCAGAATGGTAATACTCTTCATGCTGAAAAAATAAGATTTTTTTTGTGATCAACACAAACCTAATAAGACTCATTTTTAGGAAGACTAACTTTGAACTCAAAGTTGATTTGTTCTATTCCAGTGGAATATTCCATCGCGTTGCTCAGGGCACTCCCCACACTCTTTCCTTCACCAAGTCCACCACCGAAGAAGCTGGGACATGCCAGTGAGGCACTGCTTCATGTCATTCAGGTGAAAGTTTGTTTGCATTTTCTCACATTCAACACTTCATAGTTCCATGCATGGATGTGGCGTTTCCTTCTTCTTTTTCTTTAGCCAACAGAAGATCCCACAATGTACTCGCAGAAGAGGTCTTTCTGCACCCCTGTGTTGCTGTTTGATGGGACCCGCTGTCTCATCTGTCTTGGAGCCACTCCTGCCACCACGCTTGCCAAGGAAGACTTGAGTGACGGTCTGCTTCATCTGATGGGTTACTACTATGCCCTGCACCTCACATATTCAAAAGTGTGTGGCAACCCTTCTCTCTGTCATTCAGACAGAAGTGCTACAGGATACTATCCATGAGTGAGACACCACAGCCTCATACAAAAAAGACCATGGCAGAATGGAAAGATTTTATTGGGGAGTAGAGCTGTGTACTAGGCATAGGTAGTGATACACTCCCCTGGTAGTTGTAACTTGAGGGTGGGTGGGAGTCTGTTGGAACAAACATGTTATCAGTATATATCAACACGATATGCTGTCCCCATGCTGTTTTTTTGTTTTTTTTTTGTGTAACTGAGTGTCAGGGAATCTGAATCAATATTCAATAATGATGACGGTGAATATTGTAACAACACAACATTACTTGCGTTCTAGAAATGATTGCTTGAGATTGTTTTAAGATGCAATGCCTTAGTGACGTTTTTATTACAAGGCAGTGAAGGCACTGTCAGTAATTTAAGTGAATAAATAGTTGTTGACAATATTAATTCTGTTTGCTGAATTATTTTTTTTGGGGGGAATGGGCGTGGGGGGGTGGATGCTTTGTCTCATTTTGAGAAAAAAAAGCTAATATTGTGAACACTTAAATTAAGAAGAATTGCACTGTTAGTAGGTCTGGTTTCAAGATATTTTCATTCAAATTAAGAAAGAAGCAAATGTGAAAAAAGAATTGAGAAGCTAGTATCAAGTTTATTTGACTTAGTACAGTCCTTGGAATGAGTGCTTTACTGTTTATTTCAAGAGTTTTTCCATTCTTCAAATGCCTAGATATATCGTCTTATTTTAAGAAATCTTACCAAGTCTAAATATCTTACTGCATTGGCAGATAAATTGACTTGTTTCTAGCCTGTTCTTTCTCAATTTAAGTGTTTATTTCTTAGATATATTTTGCAGTGTGTGGACACCGAGGGGAGCTCTAGAATTGGCTCAGTCAACCGACCAACGAGCCAATCAGCAGCGGCGTCACAGGCCCTCCTCCTTCTTTGTTCTCTCTCTCACTTTGACTTCTGCACTGGACAGCCAGGTTTGTGGAGGGAAGGTTGGAACAAGGTAAGGACGGGGTACCCCATATATTCATGTACGTAGAGTCACTAAGTCTTAAACTCACCAGGTTTGTATCGCTTATCGATAACCCTAATGCCATACAAGTCTATGAGGGTCAAAGGTCAACTTTGTCCTAGGGACATGGAGCCACTTTCAGGTTCATCAGGATCCTCCTGGACACACCCACGCCAAATTTGGGGCTTCTAGCCCATGAGGAACCCCAAAACCCTCACTCTAATTCCAGCCTTATCGCTAAACCCTAATGCAGTGCAAGTCTATGAAGGTCAAAGCTCAACTTTGTCCGAGAGACATCAAGTGTTTTTTCATGAATCATTCATAAATGTTAAGAGTTTGCTTTGTGGAGAATTCACAATAAAAATACATTGACACTGTCAAGATGGACTCAAGCACTATTATTGAACTATACTGTATTTTTTGAGTGATGTGAAGCTTTTGACAAGCGCTGCGCAAAGGAGGCCCATTTGTTTTTGTTTTTTTTCAGGGGGCCCAAAATTCCTGGCGGCGCCCCTGAGCGGGCATCTCCAGCACTAAGGCAGTGGAGCTGCCGGCCACGAGAGAAGAATTAACCAGTCCATTGAAACCATTTGTTTGGTCTAGTGAGTGGCAACAGTCCTTTGAGGATCTTAAGTGCCTTCTCAACTGTAACCCTTTCGTGTCTGCTCCAAATTTTTCCTCATTGGCTAGAAGCCCCAAATCTAGCGTGGGCGCTTCTTGGGGGCTCCTGATGAAAAAGCAAGTGGCCCCATGTCTCTAGGACAAAGTTGAAAATTCACCCCATAGACTTGCATTGAATTAGGGTTAACAATAAGGCTGAAACTAGGGTTAGGGTTAGGGTTAGCTGAAATTAGGGTTAGGGTTTCAGGGTTCCTCAAGGACTAGAAGCCCCAAATTTGGCGTGGGTTCTTCTTGGGGGCTCCTGATGAAAAAGCAAGTGGCCCCATATCTGTAGGACAAAGTTGAAATTTCACCCCATAGACTTGTATGGCATTGGGGTTAGGGTCCAAGAGTACACATACACATTTTCTTTTGCTTTATTGATTTAAGCTCATCGTCTCCAGCTGCAAAGGTACAGAAACCTTTCTGTGTTTTGATGTCGTGTGTGAGAAAACATCACTTTTTTCTGTAAACTTGTGTTATCATTGTCCTTCATTGAAAATGACACAATCTTTCATTTCATTGTTGAGATGCCGAACACCAAGGCATTCCGTCGCTCTCTGGCCATGAAACGACGCCTGGAGCAAAAACGGGATTGGACACCTTTTCCACCTCGGAAGGACTTTGAACGTTGTGAGTACTTCCACGTTCATGATTTCATGTTCTGCCTGTGTTGTTATGTTGTATTCCAAATAAATCTTACAAAAACATATTTAGATTTTTCTTTTTTGTCAATTTACACAGGGCGCGGTACTGGTCAGCGACCTGGGTGCGAAGATGGCCCGTTTTGCTCCTGACTGACAAAACAGTGCAAGTTCGTTCTTAAGGCCCAGCAACCAGACAAGAAGGTATGGGTCGTGATTTTGTCAAGCCACGAGTTTCTTTATGTTTTTGTTCTGGTGGTGGGAGACTCACATCTCTGTCCACTTGTGGATGGTTTTGTGTTCTCGCACCATGATCCATAGTTCAATAACAAGAATATTCATGAATTTATTTTGCATTTTTATGTTTGCTTGGGGTTTTTTGTAGGTGTTTGTGCTTGACTTTCCATCTCGCCTGACTGTCAAGCCAGAACTACAAACAGCGCTACGTCAAGTATATCATCGTGTTGCTGCACGCATGGGTGTGTAAAATACATATTTTTGTTGTATTTTTTTCTCTTCAGTGACACTGTGCTAACAGATATTTCTTAGAATTGTGTGATTACACAATTGATTATGTGACACTTCTTCCAGGTTTAACATTTGTGTATATGGCCGATCACCTCCCCCTTCGTCAGCTGTACATGGTGGTATTATGATGGTGTAAGTTTTGCCTTCTTCAGCCTTACTTGCTCTTCATTTGATATGATAAATATGTGTTAACATGTTGTTTTCTGTTTAGGTGCACCTCAGGACTGATTTTGGTGGAGCGTCTGCATGCTGCATGCTCCATCAGCTCGTACCCCCTTCACCTAGGCCAGGGGTGTTGTGCCACAACCAATCATCGCCCAGGGTGTCTCCCAGAGTGGTTGTGACAGGTCCTGTCCACATGCCAGTGTATGGACCTGCTCCTGAATGGACTCTTGTTGGACAGGAGGTTGAGGTAACCTGTTCATCCCTCTTTTCCCCCCCCCCAATCGTGTATTTGTCAAACTGTGCAACTTTTTATTTTAAAAATGAACACTTATCCTAAGTTGACTCTGATTTCCTCTCCTCTTTTTTTTTATAGACAGTACCAGCAGCTGTTGAGACTGCATTTCACACAGACATCCCGTCCAATCCCGTGTGGTTCAGTGAGGCTGTGCTGTTGGACCACATGGAGACCGTCGTGGAGTCATCTGGCAGGGTTTCCCCAGCTGCCACGGTAACATTCACACAATTATTCATACACTTATCAACTAGGGGTGGGTGAAAAAAAAAATCAATATTGCAATATATTGTTGTGCTTTCTGTCGCAATAAATAATCGATACACTGACGGCAAATATCAATATTTTTTTCCAAACACCACCTGTCCACCTGTCCCGGGAAAGACAAAATCTCTCCCGGGACACAATTTGTCCCGTTTTTTATGGAAAATGACAAAACCTCATTTAATTTCCGTCTGTGGTCTAGATAGGGTTGCCAACCCTCCCATAAAATACGCAATTGTCCCATATTTGCAAATAAAAAAGCCTGTCCCGTAATGAACTGATGGGGGACGCACTTCACTTTTTCCCGTATATTTCGGGGACGCGGTTATTTATTTATTTATTTTGTCTGCATAATTTTTTTATTGATTTTCAGAATCGGGGCAGTGAAAGGATTTTTTTCCCTCTCTCATCTTCCCGTCGGAAGATATCGTGTGTCGTGATGTTGTCATTATCGTGGGCCAAATATCGTCACAGTATCGAATCGTGGGTTAGCCGTATCGCCCCACCTCTATTATCAACACAAGATCACATATGTACAGTACATGTACAGTTTAATTAGTGTGTTACTTTGTTTATGAATTAATTTCTTTATGTTCTTCCAGATGTCCAGCCTGAGACGTCGATCAGCACGCGTTGCCTCAAAAACCAAAACAAACCAGTGACATGTTGGTATTTGGGATATGTGTATTTCATTGTGTGCATCTTTGTGATAGGACAATAAATGCAGTTCTTTAAACGTTACTTTGTGTCCTTGTATTTGCAGGTGTGGGCAACACGTTCAACTGTCCACATGACTGAGTCTGCCTCCAGCAATGTCACAGCAGTGCAGCAGGTTTGTACTTATTCATTTCCACTTCATCACCTGTGTGTGTTTTCTAGGCTTTACACCGATCTTATCGGCTGTATCGGATCGGCCGATATTTGGCATTTTTTGAAACGTTCATGATCGGGCGTCATGTCATGAATCACCGATCCGATCAATGACGTCATGGTCGTGTTGAAACTTTTTTAATCTGTCTCATTTCCTCCAAAGTAGTTTCACAGCATCGACATGTTTATTTGTTTGTATCCGAGTGTTATGTAAATGTATAGATTTGGGTTTACATTGTTGTCAGTTCCTTTTGTCTGCTGTGTGTCCGTTTGGGCACTAGATGGCGCAGTAGATCCTGTGTTCCCTTTTTTTTGCTTGTTCCAGGTGCGGAAAGGTGATTGGCTGGTGCCAATATTTAAGGAGGAGGACTTCAACACCTCGGTCTCTTTGTCCTTCTCCCAGCTCCCAACCAGAGGCCATGTGCCGCAGCAGCAGCATTCTGTGTTCAGCCATCAATTCTGTTTCGTAATCTATTTCAGTTCCCTTTGTGTCCATGTAGCCCGTAGGAGAGGGAAGCCATTTGTGTTGTGACCCTTTTCTCCTGTGTTTTAGTTAAGGAGGTTAGTTTGACTGTCATTTATTTGATTGTTTTCTTCATAGGTAAGATCCATAAGAGAGCCATTTTGTTTGTTGTTTTGGCCATGCCCTCCCTGACGCCAGTGCAATGATGGTGACGTTTAATAAAAACCATCCTGTGGACGAAGCACCTTTGTCTAATTTGAGAGCTGGGAGAAGGGGGGGAGCCTTTATGTTGTGTCCTGGTTCCCCCTAGGCCGGGGCATAACACCGAGAGCTAATGATTCATGATTCAAAAACCTTCATTTTCGTCTTCGTGCCTCTTCCTGTTTTGAGTACTGTCGCTATGTGACGGACAATAAAGTTTCTTTGAATCTGCAATATATGCAACGCTACAGTACCTCGCGGGGGAACTTTGGTAAAAAAAATTCAACACCACAAATTTAATCAGGCACTTGGAAAAGATACACACGGAGGAGCATGTCGAGTTCAAGAAACGCAGCGCGGAGAAAGAAAAAGAAAAGCAAACTCTGAAACGGATGCTAAAGCAAACAACTTTCGACGGTGCTCGTGAGAAGGCAAGGGGTGTACAGAAACAAGTATTTATTGCCTCTAACGTGATTGGATCGGTGATTGGCACAAAAATCGTGACCGTGTAAAGCCTAGTGTTTTCCTTTCTATGTTTATTGGCATAAAATCACATCTTTCTCATTTTAATCAGGTGGAGGCGACGCCACAGATGACCAGAGCTGTGCTCGTGGTTCCTGTGGCTCCCGTGGTTGCCAGCACCAAGCCAGAGGAGGCCAGCACCGTCCAGGAGGCAACACAGAAGATCAACTAAGCTAAGGAGGCTTTTCTTTCTTCTTCTGTTGCCTTTGACTGCTCCGCTCGTTCTACGCCTCGCACACGTGATTTGTGATCCATCATCAGTTAGTACTAGTGAAGATGCAGTGGCAGATCATGGCACTGGTATTAGATTAGCCACAGGTGGAGAGCTGCTGACGTCACTTTCCTGCGCCGCGCGCTTACTTTGAGATTGCGATTTCGTTTTCGAGTTGTGGTAACTCTTGTGCAGGGCAGGACCACGAAAATTAAAAAGCAATGCCCTCAGTTTTCTTTTTGATTGTGTCATAAAAGGTGCGACACGAATAAGAAAATGCAAATGCATATAGGAATATTTATTAATGATTTTAATTATGAGTCAAATAATGCAGCTTCGTTCTTAAAATGAAAAAGCATTCTGCTATTGCTTTTTCATTTTTGAATTTTACATTTCATATTGAATTTTGGTAACTCTTTGCTGGTGCATGTTTTGAAAATTAAATCTCAAATGTGTTTTTCTTCATTTGAATTAAGTACAAGAATGAGCAGTCATGAATAAGAAAATGAAAATGCAGTTTGGATTATTTATTAACGATTTTTTTTATGAGTCAAATAATGCAGCCACGTTCTTAAAATGAAAAAGCATTTCTGCTGTTGCTTTTTCATTTGGATTATGGTAACTGTCTGCTTCCACACTCCAGTGGTTCTGCACATTAGTATAAATAGAGTGATTCTCTATCATGACATCACAGGACGGCAGCACACTGACTCATTCCATGAACCTGGACACTGATGATCCAGACTTTGGACCAGATGAGCCAACAGGCCACAGTGGAAACGGGTCAGAACATGGGACTGGCTGCTGAAAGTATACAGGTAGGTGGCGCTGTCATCCCAAGTTGTGTGGTGTGGAGGATCGGGGCCAAAGTTCCAGATGCTCACAGATGTGACTGTGGATTCAGGAGGAGTGTTTGAAGGCTGGACTCCCAACAGTGATTGGCTGCTGAGGACCTCTCAATCACAATCAGGTTTTTTTAGTGGCTGTGAGATTGAAAGTGAGATTGCATTGTCCAGGTAGGAGGACAGCAGTCAGTCATGTTTCACCTCCAGTCAACACGCAGTGGTTCACATGAAGGTCCAAGAGGCCTACAGACCTACACAGAGTCTGGATGTGGCAGCACAGTGGCATCATTGTCTTTGTTGTGTTGTTTGGTCATTGTGATCCAATGTAATGTGAGAGAAGGACGAGTGCAGTTCTATTGGAGTGAGTTGCTTACAAATACAGATCGCACGATTTCTATCCCAATTGTTAAGTGGGAAAGAGACCTGTCTCTCCAGCCTCACTCTAATTTCTGGAGAACAATCTGCCTGAACACCTTTTCACTGATAAAACAACCTAATCTACAATTAATACATTTTAAAGTACTCCACAGGATCCACTACACTGGACAGCAGATGTTTCAGATGGGCATGACCGCCTCTCAGACCTGCTCACACTGCACAGTTAATGTCCCAGATAATTACCTACACGCTGTATGGCATTGCCCACCAGTAAATAAATTCTGGCACGTAGTATGCAATGATCTATCAGCACAGGTTGGTTACAACATCACAGCCACTCCTTCTTTTTGTCTCATAGGGGACCTCAGTGATATCACATCAGATAAGGCAGAATCTCACATGCTGATCACCTCCTTATCTATCGCTAAGAAAACAATCCTCACAAACTGGAAAACAAAACAACACCTGCACATTGCACAATATAGGAACTTACTGTTAGACCACACCTCCTTGGTAGGAATGTCTGCTTCATCCTATAACTAACTAGTAATCAATCAATAGCTGAGGCTGCTGGTTGATGTGGGCAGCCGTGGTCGTGCTGCCGCGGGCCGGGTGCGGTCTGGGGGGGGGGGTTTGGGCGTGGGGGGTTCGGCTGCTTTGCGGGTTGGTGGGGGGTCGGGGGTTGGGTGCCCCGGCGGGGGGCTGGGCCTGGTGGTTGGTGGGTGGTGCTCCGGGGGTGGTGCTCCGGGGGGGGGTCCCTGGCTCTGGTCTGTTTCGGGGGATTTGTGTCTTGGGTGGTCGCTGCCCGGCCTTCTGGCCTTAAGACCCTCTCCAATCTTAATAGCATTATAGACACTTAGGGCCTGGGGGGGTGGTTCGTGCACTGCGGCCGCCGCCCTGCTCAGCAGCAGTGTGGTTGCCCCAGGGCCTTACCACCCCTCCATTTTAAACGCACTATAGTTCAACACACCAGCAAGTGCACATATACACACACTGACACCCCTACACACAGTGGGGTCGGCCTGCTAGCGGGGGCGGGATCCGGCATCTTTCCCACTCTGGATGGGCCCTGTGCAGTCCGGTGCCCCAGGGGTGCGAGACCGGCTGGGCCTATGGGGACCTCGCCACTTGCGGCGATGCGCCATACTGGGTCCGTAGGGGGGGGGCCTCTGGGTGCCCGGGCCTGCCTTGGGTACCAATCCTCCCGGTGGGTGAAGGGGCTGGGTCCTGTCATGGGGATGAGTCTGGTCTCGCTTGCCCTGGGGGGCCCCCGTCCGGGGGCCGGGCTCTGCTGTCTGTTCGCCCCGGGTGGTGTCCCTTCTCCTTGGGGTATCTGCCTCCCTGTCATCTTGCCCTGGCTCGTGGGGCGGGTGCCCTCCGGTCCGGGGGCCTGCTGCTTCGGGCCTCTTTCTGGCCGGCTTTGCGGCGGGTGTGCCGTGTCCGGGCCCCCCCCCCCGGGCTTGTCGCTGGCGTGGGGCGGTTGCGGCCTCGGAGGCCGCACTAATTGGCAGCCTACTTCCAGTGACGTACTTAAACACACCCACTCCCACATTCAGGTACACACACCACCACATCCACACACACACACACACACACACACACGCACGCACGCACGCACGCACACACACACACAGGAGCAGGAGCTCTAATTGGCTGAGAGCTAAATATCTTCTTATCTTACTGGGTGTAAATTAATCTGTCCATTTTTTAAATGTCGAAATTTAACATTTGGTTTCTATTTTTTCAGATATTATTTCTGTCAAATTCATTTGAATCAACAGAAGAAGAAAATCAGTGTGTAGTTCAAACTTTGTGCGTCTTTGTGTTCAGTTTTTCTACTGTAGTTGTGCTTTTCTTTTCATTCCAGATGAATTCCACTCAATATCCTTTTCAAACCTTGTAGGTGTTGAGTGAGCTGCAGCGCCCCCTGGCTACAAGTTTAATACTTTGACTCTGCCGACCGAGGTAAAAAAACCAACAAACTCTGACACTTTGCTGAGGACCTCCTGGAGGAGCTGAAGGTGCAGAACCTTCTCAGGCCTCTCTGAGGAGGAACTTGCGGCTGTCGGTCCTCTGCTGCCCCCTGCTGGTCACACAGGCCTCTTACACCTCCGTTTGTCTGTTCAGCACATATTCAATTTTTTAATGGCTCTGTAAACGTCACTGATGAGACGATTTTATGATTCCTGCAGTTAAAATGTTTTAATTCCAAATCTGCAAAAAGCTTCTGATCAATGAAGACAGAGTTGATTAAAATGATTTCAAAATTGACCCGTTTGAGAAAAGCTGCACTGTGGCATTGTTTGCATGTTGTTTTAGCTCTCAGTGGCTTCATTTCGCATTTTTCTTAAAAGCTTTGTTTAGTGGTCCATTGTGGTCAATGGGACACTGAACATCCGCTTTGTGTGCCCGAGTTTTAAGAGGATCAGGTGCGGACATTTTAGCATTTAAATTATTATGGCTTATTAGCATAGGTACGTAGTACCTCACCTGTCCGTTCTTTTTACAGTGCTTCCTGAACACCTCACTGGCACACTACAGCCGCCTGCGAGCACAAAGCTGCGCAGAGCCTCCTCGTTGTTCTCCTCACCTGGAGGACGCTTGGTGATCAAGACCTGTGGCCCAAAACTCGGTCCTATAAGATAAGTGCAGGAACACTGCCGCTTCGCCCGCACTTGATTGTGCTAGCCGCCCCGTACAGACGGTGGACGGTGCATGTTGCTTCCGTCCCGCCTTGGTTTTACTTGTTGTTTTTCCGTTCTCGTTGTGTTTTTCTTCGTTTGCTTACGTCGCCACTGCTGACCCTCAGACAGCAGACGTTACACTATCAAGTCGCCGGTCCAGCCACAGTGGTGTGTGTGCGTGTATGCGTGTGCGTGGTTGGTGGGAACGTGTGTGTGTGTGTGTGTGTGTGTGTGTGTGTGTGTGTGTGTGTGTGTGTGTGTGTGTGTGTGTAATTGCATTGTTTGTTTGTTTTTCTTGCTATTTCAGTACATTTGACAGATTTTAGGGAACTTTTAGTAACCAACTGTTTATCTTTTCTTTTGTAGTCGCTGAGAGCTGCTGGTTGTGGCGGTGTCCCGGGTGGTGGGCCCCTTCGCGTGCTGTGACCCGGGATTGTGGTTGTTTTCTTCTTTTTTTTTGCACTTCACTTTCTTTGCAGGTGTGTCACGTGTGAGTGGGGTGTTCCTTGTTTTCTTTGGTTCCTCCCCCGTTTGGCCCCCTCATCGGTAAGCCTCAGTTTCTACACCAAGAATAAGGAGCTCAGTAGCTCCGTTTTAAGTGTTGGTCTGTTTGTTCCTTTTATTTTTAAATGTTGAATAAAAGTTGGTTTGATATTTTAAACATTCTGAACCACGTCTCCTACTCCTTCCTCGTAGAACTTACCTGTGTGCCTAATTATTACTTTTGTGTTTAGTAGAACTCCCTGGGTGAAATTCCCAGGGTGGCGTTGTCGGTTCCTTTTCATTTTGTTAAATTCACAATATTAAATCTTGCTTTATCAGATAGCCATAACCACTCTCATCGCCACAGGATATTTGAGTCAACTGAGTCAAACTGTCGTGTCTACTTCCCAGTCTCAATAAACATGTTCACTACTGTGGCATATCGGACTTTCCCGCCGCGAGTCGCTCATCAACATACTGCTGTGAAAGAGGGGTGACGTCACAGAACGCAACGTGCATTTAGGTGCTGCTGCGTAAAACTAAAAGATATTCCTGGGCAAATATTCATTTGACAGACGTAAACGAAGTGAAATATGACTTCAATTTAAGTTTGTTTTAGTTTGTTTTTATAAACACACAAAAAAGTTTGAGTTAGTTATCGTTTTTGAAAAAAGTTCTTGACTTCTACTTTAGAGATATTTATGACGAGTTGTTGTATATAAACGGTGTGACTATGTGGTTCGGCAAGCGGTGGTGCTGTCTGTACATAGCTTAGCAAACGGCTAGCGCTAGCACCCCCTTTCAATGCCAGAGTTAAAAGATCCACACGGAGTGTTATGACCCACGGATGGGTCTAGGTGCCTCTATCTTTGTGTCTGTGTGTGTGTCTGGATGTCGGCTGCTGATTGGACGCGCCACGGCTGACAAGGAGGAGCAGTCGAGCCAGCCTGAAGGTCATCCCTCCTCCGCTCCCAACTCTGCAGTTAGTCACTTCTGAAATTGTGTTAGAGCACGCAGCCGTAGGTAGTGATGGCCGATCGAGGCTTTGTTGAAGCTTCGACACTTGTTTCAAAAAATGGTTCATTACTCGAGGCTTCAATGACACAGTGCTCGAGGAGGTCATCTAGTGCTCAATAAAATGAAGTGCAATGGAAACGTGTTCATTGTTTGGGATTTGATTCGCCATGCATTTTTGTTGGTCAACACTACATGCTTGTATGGTTCAATGCTGATACAATAAAATAAAAATGAAAAATAAAGACAATGTCTCTTTTTTGGCACGACTGATTGTAGTAGACTATAGCTCTATACTTAGCCTGACAGTTTGTGCAATGAATTATATTATATCCTAAAACAAGACTAAATAGCCCATAGTTTAAAAATATGTTCAATAGTAAGTGTTCAGTGGGTCAGATGTCAAATGTGATCTATTTAAAATGTAGAATAGATGAGCTAAATAACACATATATAATACACATTGATGGGAATTGAACCGTCGCCTCAGTCTTGCAAGTCCAAAATTGTCATAATGTACCACAAACCCAAATCACACTCCCTTTTTTTCATCTAAGCTGTTTGAGTAGCGTTAGCACACTGTGATTCCTCATCAACTACAGGCCTACACTTCAAATAATTATGAGAAAAATCCAACGTAAAGAGAGCACTTCCATTAGGAAATAGTCAACATGAAATTTCGTCCTCTACTGACACCTGCTGGTCAAATTGAATCGTTGCAAATATTGTGAACAAGTTGTCATCTAATTCTAATCCTAAACAATATGGCCATTCGAAGTGAAGTATTAAGACAATTAATCAGGTTTGTACTGCTTGATTGAACACATTCATCCCGTTCCAGTGCACTAAAACCCACTTCCCTTCAGGACCGTGTCAGCGAAGCCAAAACTTCCTTGATTGACGCTGTTTCCCAGCATGCAATGCAAGCTAGCGATTCACAATACTATTCCATCACAAACATGGATGTAAAAAAGAAAAAGGGGAAAAGGGAAAAATGAAACTTCAGGAACAGCAACCATTGCAATACAAGCAGAACTGGGCCGAAGTTTTATATTATGTACACCATAATACAGCCTTCTGGTGGACAAGCTATACTATTTAAGCCGTGTCTTCCTATGGCACTTCCGTGGGTGGAAGCACATGGTAGAGCTCACGTGCTGGTTATGCGTCACCCCTCGTGGCCCTTGCAGGGGATCTGCAGGCCATGTGATTCAGCTGAGTATATGGAAAATATGGGTCAATGTAGTCAGTCGTAACATATATGTATATACATAGTCAGCTGCTTTCAGTTGACATTAAATCTATTGTGATATGGAACGATAGTTCATAATGTACGTGTTACTTGCTTTGCAGATAAGGTGTACCATATTTCTTGTGCTCGTGGTTATTTTAAAAGGCAGACAAGAACGTTGTTTGCTGTTGGAGGACTACAACAACACTTCGATGCTACGCTTTGTGCCGTCGCTACGGACCCCAAACTCTCGTTCTTGTTGGATTCGGGTTCTGCGCAGACTGGTGGGAGAGTTTGTGTACAGGTTTTGCAAAGGAACGGTGTCTTCAGTTATACACACGCTCATTAAAGTGCCGACCGTGGAGGAAGCTTGTGCCGCTGCACCCCGTTTCCAGCAGAATAACAGCGAAATTATCGAAATAAAAACAAATCAGAAAAACATGTCTTTGCTGTGCTTTTATTTACAAAGTTGAAATTCTTCTAACTTATAAAAAATGTGAACGAAAAGGTAGAAATATAAATACGAACAAATACGTATTTGTTCAGGGGTGCGCAAAGCCGGAGCCCTGCATTTGCTGCGCTACCCTTTTTAAAAAGGTCTCCGTTGCGCGTTATTTTAATATGTCCATCTCTTTTAGAAGAGAAAGCATCGCCCCGGTCTCATCCTCTCTCCAAATGTCAACATTCTTATTCGCGTTTGCCAGGTTGTTTCGCGCCGTCTGTTTTGTTAGACGTCGTAGTTGTGCGGTCATGAGTCGCGAGAGCGAGGCGTGGCGCATGCGCACTCGCATTGTCCAGTTAATAGTCCGATTAAGGCGTATACATGGCCGTGAAATTTGAATTCCAATCGCATTATCTGGGTGTCTCAATCGGAGTTCTCCGATTCTAATCGGAGTTCTCAAACTCCAATCATAATTGGAGTAAGGTGTTTACACGCACGTGAGTTCTCCGATCATAATCGGACTAAGGCAATAATTCGATTTTCTCTAGTGCCATGTAAAGGCACTGAATGTAGTGGTTCAGACCAGACGCGAACAGGCACGCGGCTCGTGCCATTCATTTCAATGGAAGCGGAAGCGCCGCGAAGCGGAGCGCCGACGAATTTCGCGAGCGAGGCTCCAACTGGTTCATACCAGACGCGAACAGCTCCGCGACGGTCGACAAGCGCTTCTGCTCAGCTGCAGTCTTCTTTTCACTCCCACTTGAGCTTCTTTTTTTTTTCTTTAAAAAAAAATAAATAAAAAAAATAATTTTCATCATCGCCCCCACTCGGCCCGTAGCCAACCCGTAGCTTACTTTTGTGTGTGTGTGTGTGTGTGTGTGTAAATAAATAGAAACACGCACTCAGGTGTCCATCTCAAGACAAGACCTCTTTCATAATGATCATTGACCGGCATCTCTAGGATCAAACAGACGTATTTTGATCAAGTCTTCCTCTGTGTGTGTGTGTGTGTGTGTTTAATCTCTCTCGCACTCTGATACAATGTACTGACAAATCTAACATAGAAATATGATATATGATCAAATTTGTCATTCGGTTTTTATTTTGAAATTAGTTTATTTTGAAAATTCACCGGATTTTCTCGTTTTTATTGAGCGACTTCCTGTACTGTAGACGAGGATCACTTGCGGCTCACGCACGAAATAGAGCAGATGCCGAAACAACAAATGCATGCCGCGAGCCGCGCGCCTGTTCGCGTCTACTGTGAACCACCACATTGATTAACGTGGGCGCCGAATGGAAGCGCTCGGCGGCGCTTCGCTTCCACGTCCAGTGAACTGACGTTAAATGCATGGCGCGATCCGCGAGGGGAGCCGCGCGCCTGTTCGCGTCTGGTGTGAACTACTAAATTGATTAACATGGGCGCCGAATGGAAGCGCTCGGCGCTTCGTGGTGCTTCCCCGTCCAGTGTGAGCCGGGCGTTACGTTGCTCGGAAAAATGTGTCGCCTGAGCCTCCGCCCCCTCCGTGCCCATTGGCGGAGGGAGGGCTCATTGAAATTTTTTTTTTTTTTAAAAATCGGTGTTCCTTCGGCGCGCCTGGGAAACTCTGAAATTATGAATAATTTAAGCTGTTTTTGTTGTTGTTGTTGTTTTTGTCCCATTTGCCTGCATCAGCCCGTCATGATATTGTTAAATTAATTTAGAGCCACCCACTATTGTTTTCTGACCACCCCCGCCGTACGTCAGTTTTGCACCATGACATAAAGTAGAGGGACATGCCACAAGTAAGCAGCACGCACACAGAGTCAATATTGGGAAGTTCAGAAAGAAGCTTTGGCTCTCCTTTTGACAATGCCCATCTTGATGTTTGGGGTCAGGTTTTTACAGACCATAATGCCCTCGAAGATGTGGTGGTCTTTGCCCCTGCAAGCCTTCAATCTCCAGATTTGCCACAGGAAGGGGGGTTGATAATGTGTTGGCAAGTGCATTATCACGTGTACATGTGGACTAGCTGCGGAATTCTTATTTCGGGGGAAGTGAGGTTTTTCTTGTTTAGTTTTATTTGTAGGTATGTTAATAGGGTTTAGTTCTTCAGGGAGGGGGTGTTATGATCCACAGGTGGGTCGAGGTGCCTCTATCTTTGTGTCTGTGTGTGTGTGTGTGTGTGAGAGATTGGATGTCGGCTGCTGATTGGACGCGCCACGGCTGAGAAGGAGGAGCAGTCGAGCCAGCCTGACGGTCATCCCTCCTCCGCTCCCAACTCTGCAGTTAGTCACTTCTGAAATGGTGTTAGAGCACGCAGCCGTAGGGGTGGGCTGCCATTTTCTTTGTCCCCTCTTTTCTCCTGTTTAATAAGTATGTAGGGAGGTTAGCCTTTCTGTATTTGGGTTCTCTTTCTTTCTTTAGTTAGTTCTTAAGGCGAGCTGCTTCGTTTTCGCCAAGGCCCTGTAGCATTCATGACTGACATTGAGGGAACGTTTCATCAAGTAAGAGTTTCCAACCAGGATGTAAACTTCTTACGCTTCCTCTGGTGGCCAGATGGGGACATTACAAAGGACCTACAAGAGCACAGGATGCTGGTCCACATCTTTGGGGCAGTGTCATCCCCAAGCTGTGCTTCATTCGACAACAATCAGCATGACTTCCTAGCCGAGGTTATAAACACTGTTGGTCAAAATTTCTACGTGGATGATTGTCTAAAGGCCGTCAGCACGGTGGAACAAGCAATACATCTGTACCAGCAGCTAACAGACCTGTGCGGTAGAGGTGGATTTAAGCTCAATAAGTGGGTGAGCAATCAACGCTCGGTGCTGGCCGCCATTCCTGAAGAGCAGAGAGCTAAAGAGGTAAAAACACTTAACCTTGACAGAGACCAGCTCCCTATGGAGAGGGCCCTTGGAGCTCAGTGGGATGTACAGCAAGATACATTCACATTCAGCATCAGAACCAAGCTGGGATGGGATGAGGAAATCCCTCAGGTCATGGTACATCCCATATATAGTTTTTCAAGCGCAAAGGAACTCATCGATAACAAATCTACAACCTTGTAAGGGCAAAACCTACTTGTTTTAATTCAGATTAATAAACTAAAGCTTATTCGATTATCATTATGTTGTTTTTTTAAAACGCTCATACAAAACAAAAAAAGTGGAGGGAGAGTAGTCTGAATCGGGTTCTGGAGCATTGCTCCACCTCATCCACCGCACTCATAAGCGTCACATCCACTTGTAGTGCATAATTTCCGCCAACAAGCTTCTCCTGTTACGACTGCACACGTTGACCCATATTTTCTGTTCACTCGCTCATCCGTATGAGGATATGCCATGCAAGGGTAACCATTGGCTCTTGTCTTAGGCCTTCCCCGAGGTGGTTGGTGGGGTGACCCACCCAGCACGTGAGCTCTACGATTAGCTCCCACCCACGGAAGTGCCATAGGAAGACACTGATTAAATAGCTTGTCAACCAGAAGGCTGTATTATGGTGTACATAATATAAAACTTCGGCCCACTTCTGCTTGTATTGCAATGGTTGGTGTTCCTGAAGTTTCATTTTTCGTCCCTTTTTATTTTTTACATCCATGTTTGTGATGAAATAGTATTGTGAATCGCTAGCTCGCATTGCATGCTGGGAAACGGCGTCACTCAAGGAAGTTTTGGCTTCGCTGACACGGTCCTGAAGGGAAGTGGGTTTTAGTGCACTGGAACGGGATGAATGTGTTCAATCAAGCAGTACAAACCTGATTAATTGTCTTAATACTTGACTTGGAATGGCCATATTGTTTAGGATTAGAATTAGATGACAACTTGTTCACAATATTTGCAACTATTCAATTTGACCAGCAGGTGTCAGTAGAAGACGAAATTTCACGTTGACTATTTCCTAATGGAAGTGCTCTCTTTACGTTGGATTTTTCTCATAATTATTTGAAGTGTAGGCCTGTATCTGCACACAATTTGGAATTCGTCCCAGCGCCCTGAGCTGTAAATTTGGACGGTGTAAAATGAAAATGGCCATCTGCAGCAGAATGAAAGTGAGATTGCATTGTCCAGGTAGGAGGACAGCAGTCAGTCATGTTTCA
>NW_027466099.1:412500-435000 GCF_046127955.1 Nelusetta ayraudi | reverse complement strand
AAACAACAATCGTCAGTTGTTCCGTAAAAAATACATTGATTTCCATGTTGAATTTTGTACGGTTCGTGAGCGCGCACGTCTGTCAGTGACGGTCTCCACACTGACACAACTGCGCATGCTCTATTATCCCATCAATGCGGAAGTCAAAAAGTTTTTGGGAGCCATGCGCTGGGTGAGCAACTTCATTGAAAGCAATGGGATGCCATCTATGACTCTGGGGGCTTGCCGCACTGTCACGCAGGTTGTGACGTTGAGGGCCGGCGACGCACAGGTATGACGTGAATGATTGACAGCTACCATTCGTTCCCGTTAGCGAGAGGATTAAAAACAAACAGACGCCATAATGGCATCAAAAAGGAGTTATCCCAGCGGTGCGGAAAAACGGAAGGAAAAGAAAACTGATCAAGAAAAACTTGCAAAGGGGAAAGGTAAGTTATTTGTTTGTGATGTGGGCTGGAGAGGTGGAGGGGAAACGCTGTTGTCGCGCGCCCCCCCCCCCCTCCCCCAAGCTTGTTTATTTGTCCTGCTAGCCAGCTAGCTAGCTAGCGTCGGATAAATGTTAGCTGGCTGGCTAATATTTGTTCGTCATGAATCAGCGTTTTTGTTTGTTTTATGAAAGTTGACCATATCCTGCCATGTTGGCCTATCCTGCCATGGGAATGAGTGATTGACTCCACACCCGTTTATTCACATTCTAACAGGGAGGGCGGGAGGGAGGGCATGTTGGAGTTGTTGTTGTAGTCAGTCCCCTGTTATTTATTGTTCAGTGGAAGTTGTCTCTCACATATTTGACTCTTAATGTTATTTTAGCCTTAACTTAGGATGAATTTACTAAGCTTAGTTTGTATTTTGTAGGCCCTTCATTAGAAATGTGCTACTGTTTTAGAATTCAAAGAAATATGTTATGGAAATACTTTATTTGGCATGGTGTTGACTATTTTAGACTGTTGTGGCAGTGGGTCATTTATCTTAGTTTTATTACTTTAACTAGTACAGTGTGTAAAGTAATGCCAAAAACTCTTAAAAATGACAGTTTTGTAATTGGGTAAAAGCTTTAAAGGGACACTGCAACCATAATGTTTAATTTAAAAACAAATGAATTTTTAATTTTCCTATATTACTGCAACATCACTGTAATAATAAAATAGGAAAATGCGCTTCTGATCTGTTTTGCTTGATGATCTAATGAGCTTTGTCTCTGCAGGAGCAATTCTAAAATATGTTGGCGCTCCAGACATTGAGCCAGAGGGATCTCCCGAACATCCTGACCAGGAAGCTCCAGGACCAACACGTTCCTCAGAACCTCCTTCTGTCCAGGTGAATAATGTGTGTTATTCTTAGTAGCTAAGCTGATAAGTGTGGGACGAAACTAAGGCAATTAAGCATTATTTTGATTGTTGGTTTGCTTTTTAGTGTTGCACTTGTTGGTTTGTTGGATTTTCTTATTTAAAGTAAGCATTTTTTTTTTAATGAATACTCAATCTGTTGTATTTATTGACATATAGAGGATTCTTTTCCTAGTATTATAGTGTTTGTTTGTTTTTAAATCAGTTTAACTTGCCTGAGTTGCTCAACTGAAGATGTTTAATTTTACCTGTAGCCTGTTTTGTTCACGAGGTGTAATAGATTGTGGAATCTTAGTAGACCTTAGTAGACGCACGCTGCTGAGAGTGTCAGCAATCAGCTCCGATGACCGTGGTGCTTGTAAATAAGGCAAATGCGCCATCTAGTGGGATGCAGCATGTTTATTCGTGTTGGAGCAATGACAAGTACTACTAACAAAACAAAAGATGCACAGGGTAAAAAAAATAATCATAAACTCAAGCCCAACAAAGATAACAGATGGGCATAACTGTAACATTACATATTAATGATTACTAGTACTACCAAAATTTCTCTATTTTACTTTTCAACTCCAACTTGAACTATTCATCCCCTTTTTTCAGCAGCCATTAAGACAAAAGGATGACACTTATGCATTGCATCAAACTGTGATGCACAAAATAAATTAAATTAAATCAAAACAATAAATAAAGTGTGCATTAAACAGGGGGCAGTGCAATACAGTACAGGACTCAACTGATATAGTGCAGTTAGGCAGTATAGCCTATAACAGCTGTTTAGCATCCATAGTAATCCACAGTCAGTGCCATAATCATCCAGTCAGTGTCATATTCATCCATAGTCAGTATAATATATATGATATCGCGCAGACCCTCGTCCTCCACCACATTAATTGGCCTGCAAGCCGTAGCCACACCCATTTAGCCCCCGCTGTTGAAAGTTGGCGTGTGGTGGACGCGGCCAGTGGTCTCCGTGCCACACCATCCAACGTGGTTTGCTTTACCTCAGAAGGGGGCGGAGGGCTCTCCACGTCAGCTGTATGCTTCGCAGACAAGTGAAACGTAAGACTGCTCGTACTCCGGTGGAAACTAAATACAGCTTTACAGTAAATGCATATCACTTTTGTCCTGTCAAGACTGCCATCTGGCAGGGTTTTGAAGTGGAACTTTCCATTTACAATTGACGCCTTATCCATATTAGTCCTTCCTAGTGCTCATCTACGCTCAGTGTCTTTTTCTTTTTTTTTGTTGTGCTTACAAGCCGGCTGCAAGCGTGTGACTGTGTGCTGTGAGTCAATTCATTTCCCGTTTCCACAATCTACGGAGCGGCCAAAGGTTCAAAAAGCACCGTGTGCGTTAATCGCGTGATGAAAAAAATTGTCGGCGATAAAGCGACGTTGACACCCTTACTTTTTATATGAAGAAACCGATCAAATTTTTCCAACCAATTGTTCACCACTTCTTTGAACCTGTGGATGAATGCTGTGCATCCCACATGGAACATCAACCTTCCTCTGATATTTTCATGCTTAGTTTTTTCTGCCATTTGGCTTTGATGTATCCTGCGTTTGTTGCTGTTCTGTTTCTGAAGGCCCTGATAGATTTTAGAAATGATTTTTCTCTTCATCTTTTTACAGGCTGCGATCAGAATATCTATCACTATATTGCCCTCTCCAGATGATGTTGGTTTGATTCTTTTATCATAGTAATCTCTTAATTGCATGTATCGAAAGAAATCTTTGTTTCCTCGTCCAAATTCCTTTTTCAACTCTCCAAAACTTTTTAAAACCCTTGTGAACGAGTGTGCATACTGCAGTTATACTCCTATCCCACCATCGTCTGTACTCAATGTCTGTGGTTCCTGGTTCAAATCTGGGATCAAGAGAAGGCCACATTAGTAGTTTCCCTCCATATGGTTTTTCTTTTACCATCTTACTCCAGATAGCCGGTGTGTGCTTAATAATTTCATTTTGGTTTTGTTGAGCTGATTTAGTTCTTATGTCTCCTACTAATGCCAGTGTGAGAGTCGTTTCTCTGCCGGCCTCTATCTATTTCCATCGTGCCTGATATTGAGGGCAGCATGTACACATGTAACTTGTTGCCTGTGTATTTACCATAGGTTTCTATTATCAACATCAAATGAGGTAATGTTCTGTCCGGGTCTTGGAGAACCAAAATAATATCATCAGCAAAAAGCCCTGTTAGATGTCCCTGCTCTCCTATATGTATTCCTTTTAGATTGTTACTTTGTCTGATCATTTGTGCCAGCGGCTCAATGAACATAGCAAACAATGTAGCGCTAAGGCAACATCCTTGACGAGTACCATTAATCTTTATCCTTGCCATAGGTTCTTGGTAGAGACCTTGAATACACTGTATTAACTTTTCTTGGAACCCCAGTTTCCCAAGAACTTGATACAGAAATCTCCAATTCACACAGCCAAGGCTCACCAGTAACAGCTCGCAGGCCCTGCTTTTGGATCTGATCGATTATGTATAGGACCCGTCTAATGTCTTCTTGAGTCTGCCTACCTGTTAAAAAAGCTGACTGATTGGAAGTCCATCTCGTCCCCTTAAATTTCAAAGCGTAACGAACCTGTGTAGCCCGAGGAATTTTATTATAGTTTATTTCCTAGGGTGCAACTCCCCAGGTGGCGTTGTCAGGCAACCCCCCCTCCTCCCATTTTCCTTTATACCCACCATCAGAATTGTCTCCACCTCCGCCAGACCCTCCCCCTTGCCGTAGGTTCTTGGTAGAGACCTTGAATACACTGTATTAACTTTTCTTGGAACCCTAGTTTCCCAAGAACTTGATACAGAAATCTCCAATTCACACAGTCAAGGCTCACCAGTAACAACTTTTGGAGCTGATCTATTATGTATAGGACGGTCCTAGGGCTGGACGATATAGAAAAAAAGCATATCGATATAAAAAAAAGTCATATTGATTGATATCGATAATTATCAAAAAAATTTAAAACATATTTTAATTGCAGCGCTGGATGTTTTATACTATTACTTCATGACAGACTTTTAATAAAGAACACACGAGCACTGAATTCAAATTCAAACTTTTATTCAACCACCTTTTTTAAACACAACTGAATTGTTTGTTTGTTTTTATTATTATTATTATTATTATTATTATTATTATTATTATTATTATTATTATTATTATTATCATTATTATTATTATTATTATTATTATTATTATTTATTTATTTATTTATTTAAAAAAATAGGCTGAGATAGGGCTCGAATGTGCGACTCGACCAGAGGTCTGAAGTTGTGGCGGTTAACAGCTCGTTTTGCACTGATTCCCTGCACTCGTTGTACAGACGAGGAAGAGCTGTGTTTGAAAAATACTTGCAGTCTGGAACTTCATATCGCGGGTCAAGAGTGGCGAGAAGCTGTTTGAAGCCAAGCTTTTCAACGGTGGTTATTGGCAGAATATCCCTCGCTATGAAGCATGTTACTACATGGGTGATGTCCTTATGGCGCTTGGACGCTTTGTCGTATTTACTGCAAGAAGTCCAGTTTGGTCTGCTTTACTTGCTTGGTGCTGGCGCTGGCAGCGGATTCCTCCGACAACGTGGAGCCGCTGGGTCTGCGTTTGCGATTGGTTGGAGGAAGAAATGACCGTAATATTAAGCTACATGATTGGCTATGATGAAAAAGGAAGTGAAACTTTTTCTATCAAACTTTTTATCGACCCCTTTTTTTCCTATCGCAGCACACGTCTATCGATCGATATATATCGTTATCGAATTATCGTCCAGCCCTAGACGGTCCCGTCTAATGTTATCTTGAGTCTGCCTACCTGTTATAAAACCTGACTGATCCTCATCTATCAAGTCCGGCATAAAACTTTCAAGTCTTTTTGAGATGATTGAAGTAAAGATCTTCTAGTCAACATTTAAGATTGAAATGGGCCTATACGAATCACAAAGTTCCTTATTTTTCCCTTCTTTTGGAATAACTGGAATGACAGCCTCTTTCCATGAGGGAGGCCGTTTGCCCTCTGTCAGAGTCAGATTAAAAGAATTTAGGAGTATCGGGGTTAATTCTTCTCCAAATGTTTTATACCACTCACTAGGAAACCCATCACTACCTGGCGCTTTGATTGATTTTAAGCCTGCTAATGGCAGCATCTATTTCTTTTTTGGTTATACTGGAAATGAGTTTTCTATTTTGCTCATCTCCAATGGCTGGTAGGTCCAATGAGTCAAGGAATTCTTTCATCTCACAATCTTCTTTAGCCGTGAGTTGGGTATATAGATTCTCATAGTAATCTTTAAAAACCCTCTCTATTTCTTCAGGTTCAAGTAGTAGCTGTTTCGTTAATGGGTCTCTAATTTTACATATTGCATGAGAAGCTTGCTGGGCCTTTATTCCTCTTGCTTAATATTTGGTTGATTTACAGCCTGATTCATAGTGGGTCTGTTTAATGAATTTCAGCTTTTTCTCAACATCTAGCCTCAAGACATTGTCTATTTCCCTTCTGACACCGATTATTTGTTGTGACACTGTATCGTCCTTATTGCTTTTGTGTTGCTGTTCCAGAGTTGTTCATTGGTTTACCAGCTTCTTGTAACCTTCTTCTTTATGTGGCAGGTGGGTTTGCCCCCACCTTCGCGTCATCAATCACACCTGCGCCGGAGTGCAATCTTTGCGTCCCTCAGTGCGTTTACATGGTACTAGAGAAATTTGAATTATTGCCTTAGTCCGATTATGATCGGAGTTTGAGAACTCCGATTGGAATCGGAGAACTCCGATTGAGACACCCAGATAATGCGATTGGAATTCTAATTTCTCGGCCATGTATACGCCTTAGTCGGACGATTAACTGGACAACGCAAGTGCGCACGCGCCACCGCACAACTACGTCGTCTAACAAAACAGACGGCGTGAAACAACCAGCAAACGCGAATAAGAATGTTGACATTTGGAGAGAGGATGAGACCGGGGCGATGCTTTCTCTTCTAAAAGAGATGGACATATTAAAATAACACACAACAGAGACCTTTTTTAAAAGGGTAGCGCAGCAAATGCAGGGCTCCGGCTTTGCGCAGCCCTGAACAAATACGTATTTGTTCGTATTTATATTTCTACCTTTTCGTTCACATTTTTTGTAAGTTAGAAGAATTTCAACTTGTAAATAAAAGCACAGCAAAGACATGTTTTTCTGATTTGTTTTCATTTCGATAATTTCGCTGTTATTCTGCTGGAAACGGCACAAGCTTCCTCCACGGTCGGCTCTTTAATGAGCGTGTGTATAACTGAAGACACCGTTCCTTTGCAAAACCTGTACACAAACTCTCCCACCAGTCTGCGCAGAACCCGCATCCAACAAGAACGAGAGTTTGGGGTCCGTGGCGACGGCACAAAGCGTAGCATCGAAGACATTGTGTTGTTGTAGCCCTCCAACAGCAACACAACAACACAACGCGGACACTTTTCCTTTGATTTTGATTTATTTGGTTTAGACAATTCAGTTTGTCTGTTTCTTTTGTTAGCGTAACCACTTTCTTTGGTTGGTTTTCTTTTCTTTGTTTTGTTGTGAAATTTTGGTGAAACTTTGGGTTTTCTATTGAGTAGCGATTTTGTTATAGTTTGATTTCCTTTTTTAGTTCATTAATATCTTGTTCCCCAGTGATCGTTACCTTTTTGTTTTGGGTTTTGGTCCTGTGTGTGTGTGTGTGTGTGTGTGTGTGTGTGTGTGTGTGTGTGTGTGTGTGTGTGTGTGTGTGTGTGTGTGTGTGTGTGTGTGTGTGTGTGTGTGTGTGCGCGAAGAATAAATAAGGAGTTGGCATAGCGTGAATTTTGGCTTGTAGTGATTCCCTTAGCTTTGTTTATTCCCTTTTTTGAGGTTTCTTTGGCCCTGTTCCCCTTATTTTCTTATGTTGAACAGTCTTTTTGGTATGGTACTTATTTCCTTGACACTCAGGCAGCTAAACCTGGTCTATTTTAAATTGTTGTCAAATAAAGCTGTTTCATTGGAAGTCCGTCTCGTCCTCTTAAATTTCAAAGCGTAACGAACCTGTGTAGCCCGAGGAATTTTATTATAGTTTATTTCCTGGGGTGCAACTCCCCAGGTGGCATTGTCAGGCACCCCCCCCCACCACCACCACCACCCCAATTTTCCTTTATACCCACCTTTATACCCACCATCAGAATTGTCTCCACCTCCACCAGACCCTCCCCCTCGCCACATCTAGTCTTTTTTTGATAGGCTGCCCTCGCTATTAACCTCCCTCTCATCACAGCTTTAATTGTGTCCCACAGTATGGTAGTGTCTACTGGACTATCTATGTTCTCCTCCATAGAGCATTTAATCTCTTTCTTAACCTCCTCCAGTGTTTTTGGATTATTTAGCATACCCACATTTAATCTCCAAAGTGTGTTTTTCTTCCTCTTATTTAGACAAATAATAAGGTAATTAATACTGTGTCAGTACAAGTCAGTCGTTCCTATTTTACATTCCTCTATTCTGTATCTGTCTGTAATGTTAATAAAAAAAATAGTCCTCTGTAACGGGTGGAGGTCCCTCCAAACATCAAACATCCCTAGTTCGGCTAGAGAGACGTTGACAAGTTTCGACAGGCGGGTCTGACTTCTGTTGCCATTAGTTGTGTCGAGTTTAGCTTTTAAATCATGTTGAAATCCCCTGCACATATTAGGATTCCTTCACTTTCCACAGCTATGATCTCAAACAGTGATTTCAAAAAGCACTTGTCCAACCCTGGACCAAAGTAACTGAGTTATCATCCAATTTCCCTTTGACTATTACATATCTCCCTTCTTTGTCATTTATTTTTTTAACAACTTCAAAACTGATAGAATTAGAGATTAATATTGTGACACCTCTCTTTGGGCCTTTCCTGAACAAGCTAAAAAAAACATTTCTATATCCAAATCTTTTCAGTGTGTCGTGCTCTTGTTGAGAGAGATGTGTTTCCTGTAGATCAGGCATGGCCAAACTACGGCGTGTCTCTGTCCGGCCCGCGTGAAGGCAGTCAAAAATCTAACCTAAGTTAGAAATGACACTTGAACCTGCAATGAGTATTTTAGTCGTTCTAAATGAGTCCAACGTTAGAAAAAAAGGAGCGACCCGGACTTCCCACAGTCTCTTTTCTATTAACATGGGAATTCAATTTTAATAATTTGTCAACTAAAAACACCGGTCATACTAGAACATCCCTACCAGCTTTCTTCCCTGTATTCTCTGAATTTAATCAAAGAATCTTTGAAACTCTTGTAGCTTTTCTCTGGCTCGTGTCGCTGCTGATGCGTAGCCCCTCCAGGATCCCTCCTTGCACTGCCACTCCGTCGTAGTGCGGGGCACCGAGTGCCGCAGGCCCCTCCGCACCCGTCGCCACCGCCGTCTTCTACGCCAAGCCGCGTCTCGCCAATTCCTCCTTTACCTCCTCTGCGCTGTTGTAGGTTCGAGTTCCCGTATCCCAGTGGGTCCTCATCTTGGTGAATGGCGTGTGGAACCAGATGCCCTTCTCCTTCAGGATTCTTTTAGCAGTGTTGTACTCCTTTCTCTTTTGGACCATCTCTGTTGCGTAATCGTGATGGAATGACGGTACTTTATTCCCCAGTTCTATTTTCTTTGTCCATAGCTCTCTCAGGACCCTCTCTTTGGTAGTAAATTCCAGAAAGTTAACAATGATGGGTCTCGGTTGGGCACCGTCCGCTGGCTTCTGTGCAAGTGAGCGGTGTGCTCTCTGAATTTGGAAATTAAAACCTGCTGGCAGGTGCAGTTTGCTTTTCAGCAGGTCTATAGTAGATACGTAGGTTGTTTCTCCTCGGCCTGGACTCCAGGTCAGTTAACTTGTCCTGAAGAGCTTTTTGTTCTCTCAGTGATATGACCAGAGCGTCATTAGCTTCCTGTGCCCAACGTTCTAGCTTTTCAATCCGCAACTCAGCCTCGTTGATCTTGCCGGTCTGGATCTCCTGTTCGGTGATGACTTTCGCAAGTTGTTGATTTATTTCGTGTTTGAAGTCGTCCAAGTCTTTTTCCACGTCGTTCCACAGTGTTTCTCCAAACGTGCGAAGGACTTCTTTTGATTCCGTTTTTAAATCCCGTATCTCCTTGCTAATAATTTTTATGTCCGAGCCCTTTTCCTCGTCGTTAGTCACGAGGAGTTCGTTTCGCCATCTCCCTCTGTTTCAGAGCAAGCTGGTAGTTCCGCCATATTGTCTGTTACCGTGTTTCTGTTTTGGTTGAATCGAGTTTTCCTTCCCATTCCAACGTTCCCCTGATCACTTTGTAGTTAATATGATATCTGACAATAGTCATTCAAGTTTTCGGGGAGTTTTTACCCTAGACGGTCGAGAGCCCTGGTGTCGCGCAGTCTACCGCTTTATGGCCAAACCAGAAGTCCCTTCCCTCTAGCCTTTTCAAGGGGGAGGTGGCTAGACTCGGCTCTTGTGGGACGAGAAGCAGAAGGCCTGTCCGATCGGGGGGGAAGATGAGATGACATTTTTGTGGGTCAACACAAACTCATCTGCGAGGACAGCAGCCTTGGACAATGACGACACTTTCTGTTCATTCAAGAACATTACCACCTTCTCTGGCAAAGAGTCTTTAAAATCTTCTAAAAGAACGAGCTCACGGAGTGACTCAAAGTCATTTTTGACATCATTAGCTGCACACCATTTATCAAAGAGGTTGCTTTTCTCCCATGCAAACTCGACAAAGCTTTGACCACTAGATTTTCTATGGTTCCTAAATTTTTGCCAGTAGGGCTCAGGAACAAGCTCATAAGCAGGAAAAATTGCTTCCTTTCCAACATCATATTGCAGGCTGTCTTCTAAGAAAAGAGCAGACACCAACTCCTGTGCTTTTCCCACCCGCTTGCATTGGAGAAGGACAGGCCACATGTCTCTTGGCCAGTTGAGTGGCGAAGCTATTCGCTCCAAGGCACTGAAGTATGAATCAACTTCTGCCTCACGAAATGCTGGCACCAGAAAAATGTTTTTACTGGGGCTGGGCAACGATTAAAAATTTTAATTGCAATTAATTGCATGATTTACCTGATCAATCACGATTAATCACGTCGTATACGCAAAAGCCAATAATGAATTTAAAAGAAGTCTTTCATACACTTTAATTGAAATGTTCTGCCATATAAACAAAAGCACCATAACATTTATCGTGCAAACACTTAACATCAGCACTTTACACAGAAACATTTTTAATGTAAATCTAAAGATAAAAAAAATGCAAATACAAAATTAAAGCTTATTGCCAATGCCAGGGCATTACTGTTATCCTGTTCCTTATGAAAAATAAGAACAATCTACCTACAAAATCCTGAGCCACAATAATAACGGGCAATTTCTGAGGTAACAGCAGAAACATTTTTCTTTTATCAGGGAGCAGCATAACCAGTCTGCGTTCCCTTGCAAATGTCCCAGTTAGAAAGGGTGAGGCACAAAAACGTTCACTTTTGGGTTTTTCTTCACAGGGGACTAGAATGTAAAGTCCACATTTATACTGGAGTTCCTTTGGAGAATCTCATTCAACTCAGTGCAGTTTGTCAGTTCCTGGAACTTGACGGCCAGTTATTTTAAATGTACTGCCATATGAATTAAAGTGCCATAACATTTACTGTGCAAACACACTATTAAGATCAGCATTTTTGTACAATTAGCAGCTAAGAAAAAAAAATAGTGTAAATTTAAACACAACTTAAACAATGTTATCAAAGCAATACAAAATTAAAGCTGTAAGCAGCGTTTGCGGGACTGAGCCCACCTGGCCACTGCCTGCCGTGACGTCCGCCACCTGGCCACGAGCCCCTGACACCCGCCAACGCTTCCCAACGCCTGGCGATTCCGCCCGAAACCCGCCGATGCCCCATTACTGACGCCGACGCCTGCTGATGACACATCAAGCACTGACTTGACATTACTGACTTGACATTTAGAAACATTTGATTTCTAAATGTGATTGATTACTGTATCATTTTGGAGATAATAAGCCTTAAAGTTGGCTTTTTGTTTTGTTTTGCGACAGCTCCAATATTCCATTTTTACTGTACAATAACATCAAATTGCTCCATAAGCTCTGTCAATGGTTGGTACAGTTGACCTCAGGACAACCTTGAATATATCTTCTCTTAATATTCATGAATATTCTCACTTAATGTACCAGCTCCTTCCTGTAGACATGATATGTACAGTTAGTTATTCTTTGTTTGACGCAAGTGTTATATTAAGTTCCTACTATCTGTACCGGTACTTCTTGTTAATTTGAAATAAACACTAACAGCATAATGTCAAAACAAAAACCGAACAAGTCAAACAGGAGCAGATCAGAAAACAAGGAGGCTTTGTACTAAATTATGGATAAAATATAAACAGGGAGTTGTCTAATGTCGTCAAGGAAGCCAACATTACGTTACCTGATGATCAGCATGTTGACTCAGAAAATCCTCAGGCTCCTGCTGCGACATTTCATGTGGGGCGACGGCTGTGACTTCACTGCTGGTCCCGTGAGAAACTCAAATCGGTCCCTCACGTTTGTGTTGCGTGGCATGGGTTAGGACATTGAGAGGCATTATAGTGTGGTTGTGTGCACCAAATCGGACTCGGCTTCTTGCTCGATAGCCGTGCATAATTTATGCAAACGCAATGCTCTGTTTATGTGAACTCACGGAGTCCGACTCCGTGCACGTGCTCATCTCGACTCGATGGATTTATGAGCTTGATGACAAATGTCACAAGTGTGTATTTTGTATTGGATTGATGTACTGCAATTCTAGTCATATGAACAAGCAATTAGCATTCCTAGTTATATGTGGCATGACGAAATACTGTACTACCAAGTTTGTATTGCAGTATCTTCAGTTTATGGGGTAGAGGGTGCTCAAATTGGATTGATTGAAGATGTAGTTTAGGTACAATTTGCTTGTTTTTATCAAAATTTAAGTTGATTGCAGTTCAAGGTGGCACAATCCTATCAGATGTTGTCATTTTGTCACGAAGAACACTGGTATTTGATGATTATTACCATAAGTACCACCATGTTGCAGGCATTGTGGTTACAAGTTTCACTCCAATTTTGATTGTTGTCTGTATGACTAGCAATCCGTTGAGCTGTCTAGGGTTATCATTCAGATAAGGTGTCACAACTTTTAATTGCATGGGAACTTTGGGATCCATGGCAGATGGGCATTGTAAAAAAAACGGACCTTGAGTCGGAAGGCTAGCTTGTCCTAATTGTGACCTTAATATGATGATTTTTTTTCCCTGCCAGATTGAGGAGAAATTAAATGGACATCCAAACCGGATGTCCATTCATGTCCATTTAAGCAAGCATTTTTGCAGATTTTAACACTGACTTGCATTAATAGGCGATGAATGAGCTGTGGCGCATTCTGGATAAGGGCAACAGAAAATTCATTGATGAACTAAAAGAAGAGATGAGAAGACTGCTGCACCAATGTGTAATTTTATGGTGTTTGGGAAAAAAAATCAAGTGATGATGCCACGCATAACGCTGGATGTAGTTCAGTCGAGTCATTTTGCTGTGTCTCTAATTGACTGTGTAGCTGTTTCCTTGGACATAGGATGGTTTATGTTGCGCTGAATGAATAGATGCAGAATGGTAATACTCTTCATGCTGAAAAAATAAGATTTTTTTTGTGATCAACACAAACCTAATAAGACTCATTTTTAGGAAGACTAACTTTGAACTCAAAGTTGATTTGTTCTATTCCAGTGGAATATTCCATCGCGCTGCTCAGGGCACTCCCCACACTCTTTCCTTCACCAAGTCCACCACCGAAGAAGCTGGGACATGCCAGTGAGGCACTGCTTCATGTCATTCAGGTGAAAGTTTGTTCGCATTTTCTCACATTCAACACTTCATAGTTCCATGCATGGATGTGGCGTTTCCTTCTTCTTTTTCTTTAGCCAACAGAAGATCCCATAATGTACTCGCAGAAGAGGTCTTTCCTGTGTTGCTGTTTGATGGGACCCGCTGTCTCATCTGTCTTGGAGCCACTCCCGCCACCACGCTTGCCAAGGAAGACTTGAGTGACCGTCTGCTTCATCTGATGGGTTACGACTATGCCCTGCACCTCACATATCCAAAAGTGTGTGGCAACCCTTCTCTCTGTCATTCAGACAGAAGTGCTACAGGACACTATCCATGAGTGAGACACCACAGGCTCATACAAAAAAGACCATGGCAGAATGGAAATTGGGGAGTATAGCTGTGTACTAGGCATAGGTAGCGATACACTCCCCTGGTAGTTGTAACTTGAGGGTGGGTGGGAGTCTGTTGGAACAAACATGTTATCATTGGTGATAGGAACACTATATGCTGTCCCCATACTGTTTTTTTTTTTTTTTTTGTGTAACTGAGTGTCAGGGAATCTGAATCAATATTCAATAATGATGACGGTGAATATTCTAACAGTTGTTACTTGCGTTCTAGAAATGATTGCTTGAGGTTGTTTTAAGATGCAATGCCTTAGTGACGTTTTTATTACAAGGCAGTGAAGGCACTGTCAGCAATTTAAGTGAATAAATAGTTGTTGACAATATTAATTCTGTTTGCTTAATTATTTTTTTTGGGGGGGAGTGGGCGTAGGGGGGGTGGATGCTTTGTCTCATTTTGAGAAAAAAAAGCTAATATTGTGAACACTTAAATTAAGAAGAATTGCACTGTTAGTAGGTCTGGTTTTAAGATCTTTTCATTCAAATTAAGAAAGAAGCAAACGTGAAAAAAGAATTGAGAAGCTAGTATCAAGTTTATTTGACTTACAGTACAGAGTACAGTCCTTGGAATGAGTGCTTTACTGTTTATTTCAAGAGTTTTTCCATTCTTCAAATGCCTAGATATATTGTCTTATTTTAAGAAATCTTACCAAGTCTAAATATCTTACTGCATTGGCAGATAATTAGACTTGTTTCTAGCCTGTTCTTTCTCAATTTAAGTGTTTATTTCTTAGATATATTTTGCAGTGTGTGGACACCGAGGGGAGCTCTAGAATTGGCTCATTCAACCGACCAAGCATCCAATCAGCAGCGGCGTCACAGGCCCTCCTCCTTCTTTGTTCTCTCTCTCACTTTGACTTCGGCACTGGACAGCCAGGTTTGTGGAGGGAAGGTTGGAACAAGGTAAGGACGGGGTACCCCATACATTCATGTACGTAGAGTCACTAAGTCTTAAACTCACCAGGTTTGTATCGCTTATCGATAACCCTAATGCCATACAAGTCTATGAGGGTCAAAGGTCAACTTTGTCCTAGGGACATGGGGCCACTTTCAGGTTCATCAGGATCCTCCTGGACATACCCACACCAAATTTGGGGCTTCTAGCCCATGAGGAACCCCGAAACCCTCACTCTAATTCCAGCCTTATCGCTAACCCTAATGCCATACAAGTCTATGAGGGTCAAAAGTCAACTTTGTCCTAGAGACATGGGGCCACTTCCTTTTTCATCAGGAGCCCCCAAGAAGCGCACACGCCAAATTTGGGGCTTCTAGTTCTTGAGGAACCCCAAAACCCTCACTCTAATTCCAGCCTTATCGCTAAACCCTAATGCAGTGCAAGTCTATGAAGGTCAAAGCTCAACTTTGTCCGAGAGACATCAAGTGTTTTTTTCATGAATCATTCATCAATGTTAAGAGTTTGCTTAGTGGAGAATTCACAATAAAAATACATTGACACTGTCAAGATGGACTCAAGCACTATTATTGAACTATACTGTATTTTTAGAGTGATGTGAAGCTTTTGACAAGCGCTGCGCAAAGGAGGCCCATTTGTTTTTGTTTTTTTTCAGTGGGCCCAAAATTCCTGGCGGCGCCCCTGAGCGGGCATCTCCAGCACTAAGGCAGTGGAGCTGCCGGCCACGAGAGAAGAATTAACCAGTCCATTGAAACCATTTGTTTGGTCTAGTGAGTGGCAACAGTCCTTTGAGGATCTTAAGTGCCTTCTCAGCTGTAACCCTGTCGTGTCTGCTCCAAATTTTTCCTCATTGGCTAGAAGCCCCAAATCTAGCGTGGGCGCTTCTTGGGGGCTCCTGATGAAAAAGCAAGTGGCCCCATGTCTCTAGGACAAAGTTGAAAATTCACCCCATAGACTTGCATTGAATTAGGGTTAACAATAAGGCTGAAACTAGGGTTAGGGTTAGGGTTAGGGTTAGCTGAAATTAGGGTTAGGGTTTCGGGGTTCCTCAAGTACTAGAAGCCCCAAATTTGGCGTGGGCGCTTCTTGGGGGCTCCTGATGAAAAAGCAAGTAGCCCCATATCTGTAGGACAAAGTTGAAATTTCACCCCATAGACTTGTATGGCATTAGGGTTAGGGTCCAAGAGTACACATACACATTTTCTTTTGCTTTATTGATTTAAGCTCATCGTCTCCAGCTGCAAAGGTACAGAAACCTTTCTGTAAACTTGTGTTATCATTGTCCTTCATTGAAAATGACACAATCTTTCATTTCATTGTTCAGATGCCGAACACCAAGGCATTCCGTCGCTCTCTGGCCATGAAACGACGCCTGGAGCAAAAACAGGATTGGACACCTTTTCCACCTCGGAAGGACTTTGAACGTCGTGAGTACTTCCACGTTCATGATTTCATGTTCTGCCTGTGTTGTTATGTTGTATTCCAAATAAATCTTACAAAAACATATTTAGATTTTTCTTTTTTGTCAATTTACACAGGGCGCGGTACTGGTCAGCGACCTGGGTGCGAAGATGGCCCGTTTTGCTCCTGACTGACAAAACAGTGTAAGTTCGTTCTTAAGGCCCAGCAACCAGACAAGAAGGTATGGGTCGTGATTTTGTCAAGCCACGAGTTTCTTTATGTTTTTGTTCTGGTGGTGGGAGACTCACATCTCTGTCCACTTGTGGATGATTTTGTGTTCTCTCCCCGGGCAACAACCTTGAACACGGGCTTGTAACAGACTCCGCCCAGGATTTTGCTGCGCTACTGGCAACTGTGTTGGACCGCTTGCCCAAGGTTTGTTTATCTGCTGTGACAAACAAATTTGAACACATGAATGTCATGGCCACTTTGTTTTATCAATATCAAGTAATTCCATGATCCATAGTTCAATAACAAGAATATTCATGAATTTATTTTGCATTTTTATGTTTGTTTGGGTTTTTTTTTTTATACAACTATTTTGTAGGTGTTTGTGCTTGACTTTCCACCTCGCCTGACTGTCAAGCCAGAACTACAAACAGCGCTACGTCAAGTATATCATCGTGTTGCTGCACGCATGGGTGTGTAAAATACATATTTTTGTTGTATTTTTTTCTCTTCAGTGACACTGTGCTAACAGATATTTCTTAGAATTGTGTGATTACATAATTGATTATGTGACACTTCTTCCAGGTTTAACATTTGTGTATATGGCCGATCACCTCCCCCTTCGTCAGCTGTACATGGTGGTGTTATGATGGTGTAAGTTTTGCCTTCTTCAGCCTTACTTGCTCTTCATTTGATATGACAAATATGTGTTAACATGTTGTTTTCTGTTTAGGTGCACCTCAGGACTGATTTTGGTGGAGCGTCTGCATGCTGTATGCTCCATCAGCTCGCACCCCCTTCACCTAGGCCAGGGGTGTTGTGCCACAACCAATCATCGCCCAGGGTGTCTCCCAGAGTGGTTGTGACAGGTCCTGTCTACATGCCAGTGTATGGACCTGTAATGGACTCTTGTTGGACAGGAGGTTGAGGTAACCTGTTCATCCCTCTTTTTTTTTTCCCCCCCAATCGTGTATTTGTCAAACTGTGCAACTTTTTATTTTAAAAATGAACACTTATCCTAAGTTGACTCTGATTTCCTCTCCTCTTTTTTATAGACAGTACCAACAGCTGTTGAGACTGCATTTCACACAGACATCCCGTCCAATCCCGTGTGGTTCAGTGAGGCTAAGGCTTAATCTCTCCTGTCCTGTTTGTGGGGGCGCTAATCCCGTAAGAGTCAAGTAGGCGTAAGCAGCGGCCGGTGAATAAGACGAGTTAACAACGGAAGAGCACATGCAAGAACGACTGAAAATACCAACAACGGAAAACAAATCAAAGACCCACCCGCAAGTTACCACTCTAAAGTGTGGACCCACTTTGGCTTTTACGAGACGGATGACGGGAGGAAACTTCATAAAGAATATGCAATCTGCAAGAAATGTTTTGCGAAGGTAAAATACAATGGCAACACTACGAATCTGCAGAGCTGCCTCGTTCGCTATCACCCGTCCCGTTTTTCCCAGAATTGTTTTCTTTTTTCACCACCTGTCCCGGGAAAGATAAAATCTCTCCCGGGACACAATTTGTCCCGTTTTTTATGGAAAATGACAAAAACTCATTTAATTTCCGTCTGTGGTCTAGATAGGGCTGCCAACCCTCCCGTAAAATACGCAATTGTCCCATATTTGGCAACTAAAAAGCCTGTCCCGTAATGAACTGATGGGGGACGCACTTCACTTTGTCCCGTATATTTTGGGGACGCGTTTATTTATTTATTTATTTTGTCTGCATCATTTTTTTATTGATTTTCAGAATCGGGGCAGTGAAAGGATTTTTTTCCCTCTTTCATCTTCCCGTCGGTTTGTATATCCCAAGTCCCCAAGTTGAGATAAGACAATTTGCTACTGACTTTACATTACCAGAAAGCACTGTCCTTGTTTACATGAAAGTTATTAATGTTCATGCACTTTAATATGTTTGCTTGTGCAGTGCACGTTTGTTTGTACATTATACAAAGTTTTGGAATAAATGCAAGATCACAGGCATTTTCCTTTTTATGGGTATTTTTTTCTTTTTCAGTCACATATCGTCTGCAAAATTTCGAAGATATCGAAGATATCGTGTGTCGTGATGTTGTCATTATCGTGGGCCAAATATCGTCACAGTATCGAATCGTGGGTTAGCCGTATCGCCCCACCCCTATTATCAACACAAGATCGCATATGTACAGTACATGTACAGTTTAATTAGTGTGTTACTTTGTTTATGAATTCATTTCTTTATGTTCTTCCAGATGTCCAGCCTGAGACGTCGATCAGCACGCGTTGCCTCAAAAACCAAAACACACAAACAAACACAGACATGTTGTTATTTGGGATATGTGTATTTCATTGTGTGCATCTTTGTGATAGGACAATAAATGCAGTTCTTTAAACGTTACTTTGTGTCCTTGTATTTGCAGGTGTGGGCAACACGTTCAACTGTCCACATGACTGAGTCTGCCTCCAGCAATGTCACAGCAGTGCAGCAGGTTTGTACTTATTCATTTCCACTTCATCACCTGTGTGTGTTTTCTAGGCTTTACACTGATCTTATCAGCTGTATCGGATCGGCCGATATTTGGCATTTTTTGAAACGTTCATGATCGGGCGTCATGTCATGAATCACCGATCCGATCAATGACGTCATGGTCGTGTTGAAACTTTTTTAATCTGTCTCATTTCCTCCAAAGTAGTTTCACAGCATCGACATGTTTATTTGTTTGTATCCGAGTGTTATGTAAATCTATAGATTTGGGTTTACATTGTTGTCAGTTCCTTTTGTCTGCTGTGTGTCCGTTTGGGCACTAGATGGCGCAGTAGATCCTAAGTTCCCTTTTTTTTGCTTGTTCCAGGTGCGGAAAGGTGATTGGCTGGTGCCAATATTTAAGGAGGAGGACTTCAACACCTCGGTCTCTTTGTCCTTCTCCCAGCTCCCAACCAGAGGCCATGTGCTGCAGCAGCAGCATTCTGTGTTCAGCCATCAATTCTGTTTTGTAATCTATTTCAGTTCCCTTTGTGTCCACGTAGCCCGTAGGGGAGGGAAGCCATTTGTGTTGTGACCCTTTTCTCCTGTGTTTTAGTTGAGGAGGTTAGTTTGACTGTCATTTATTTGATTGTTTTCTTCATAGGTAAGATCCATAAGAGAGCCATTTTGTTTGTTGTTTTGGCCATGCCCTCCCTGACGCCAGTGAAATGATGGTGACGTTTAATAAAAACCATCCTGTGGACGAAGCACCTTTGTCTAATTTGAGAGCTGGGAGAAGGGGGGGAGCCTTTATGTTGTGTCCTGGTTCCCCCTAGGCCGGGGCATAACACCGAGAGCTAATGGTTCATGATTCAAAAACCTTCATTTTCGTCTTCGTGCCTCTTCCTGTTTTGAGTACTGTCGCTATGTGACGGACAATAAAGTTTCTTTGAATCTGCAGTATATGCAACGCTACAGTACCTCGCGGGGGAACTTTGGCAAAAAGTTTCAACACCACAAATTTAATCAGGCACTTGGAAAAGATACACACGGAGGAGCATGTCGAGTTCAAGAAACACGCGGAGAAAGAAAAAGAAAAGCAAACTCTGAAATGGATGCTAAAGCAACAACTTTAGACGGTGCTCGTGAGAAGGCAAGGGGTGTACAGAAACAAGTATTTATTGCCCCTAACGTGATCGGATCTGTGATCGGTGATCGGTTTATTTAAACTCACTGATCGGTGATCGGCACAAAAATCGTGATCGTGTAAAGCCTCGTGTTCTGTGTTCACAAGAAAAACGCATATAACAAAAAGTGGTGCGCAAAAGCAGGGTAGTGACAGAATTAATGCGCATTATTGATATCTGTCGCGTGTGTACCTGCACATGCATGCTTATTAACACACGGGTACTGTGGAATATATTTTTTACTCACTTAAAGTGGGAACTGCATTGCACTCAGTGTTGAGCTGCTCCCCCTGGTGTTAAACTGAAGAAGTGCAATACACTCTGGCAAAAGTTGAAGTGCGGCCCATATTCTATTCTATTTATAACATTTGTTGCGGGCCAATTAAAAATGGACTGCGGGCCGCAGTTGGCCCGTGGGCCATAGTTTGGACACCCCTGCTCTAAAGCATCGTATTAAGGTGACAGTGTCATTGTATGGGCATTGCGTATGACAATGTCCATTGTTTGTATTATTAATTTACTGCACTACTGTGCTAAGGTGGTAGGCCAAGTGCTAAATCTGGCCTCCAACATGCTTTTTACTCTTTCACAGATGACATACTCATCATTTCGGTTCTGAACAGTCATGAACATGAATCACAAAACATATTTTGTTTTTTGTTTTTGTTTTTTCATGTATCACTTTAACAGAGACAACACCATCTGTAATTACTATGTTTGGTTGCATTTCCCTGGCAGGCAAAGATAGATGGAAGAGCCATCTCTCTGGGTGGAAAATGTGACTGGCTTGTCTGTGGATGGTGGAGGCTCGCTGGGCTCATCAATCCGTCCATCCATTCACCTTGTTCGTCTCATCTTGACTGCAGCACGCCACTGTGGAGGTTTGACATAACACATAGATTAATAACAGAAAAGTAAAATGTGACTTATGGTGTATTATTTAGTGTGCTTCAGTTGTAATTCTCATAATAATGACTGTTTTGCTGGCTTCACACAATATATATAATTGGCCTGTCTTAGTTAAAAGCCCACTCACCACGACAAGGTGCAGGCCAAGAGTGGGAACACAAACACAGACCAGAAACGAACAGGACAAATCCAGACAAGACTACAAAAAACACAAACACAAATATCAATCACTTTGACCACTATCTTTTTTCACAAGAACTTTTATTTCTTTACAAATTGAACCTTAGATTGTGTCACAACAAACTAAATAAACCCTTGAAACAGCCAACAAAACATGAAACAACACTTCATCAATATTAATTATAATATTATAATATATATATATGAGTATCCTCATAAATGATTTCAAGATAACTTTGAACCCTTTCTCACAAAAACATTTTTACGTCTGCCGTAACGATTTTCAGGGTTTTTTTCATGTGAATATTTTAACATTGAACATGTTAACTGAACAATCAATGTAAAATCCCTTCATTGACGAAATGAAAATGTAAATAACGTGTGTGTGTGTGTGTGTGTGTGTGTGTGTGTGTGTGTGTGTGTGTGTGTGTGTGCGTGCGCGTGTGTGTAAATGCCTTTGTAAATATTTGTAATATTTTTTTTTTTTAACTTCCAGGTCAGAACTTGTTTTCCATAATACAAGCGAACGTTTGGTTGTTGTTTTTTTTTTTTAACAATAAGACAAAGCCAGGTGCAAGGAATGGACCCATGTAAAGGTTGTTTTACACAACAGAATGCGACTAACTATTGACTACTAGTACTACTAATAAGACTACTAATAGTACATGAGTACTACTATTCTATCAATACACACAACACACAGTATGGTTTACACTACTGATGGTAAACGTGGACCAGCTTGGTGAATTTATTTCGAACATAATCTTTCTTTCAAGATTCTGTCTCTCTCTTCGCCAAATGGTGCATCCTAATTGTACAATGAATGCTGGGTGCCATTTTTACCAAGGTGTGCACGTGGTTGTCATCCACCGTGGTTTCAAACACGTGGTTGTGCAGCCCTGGGAAAAGATTTTTGCCAGCACTGTAGCTTAGGACTTCCTTTGTGATAGCTGTTGCGAAGCCATGACCCTTGGGAATCCTGCCTGGGGATGTTTTCAAAAGTCTTGTGTACAAATAGTCCTGTACAGACAGCAATTATTCCTGCTGATGGCTTCTGCAAACCTCCCTTGTTTTTCAAGAGAAGGAAGGGACGGACTGTGGAATCAGATGTTAGTGCGTCATGGCAAGGAATGCAGTTATGTCTAACTTTATTTTTTTTCACTACAAAGCCAGAAATGTAAGTGATAACAGCCTCTTTGTACTCAGACACTATTTCTACATTTGGGCAGATGGGATAATCATGCTCAGTCTCGGGTTGATCAACAGGTTTCATGTCAAATCTACGGCCTGTGCTTACAGAGGCAGGTGTTGCTTCCAAAATGGTGGTGCCATCTCCAATAATGCAATTGCCTGTTGCAGTGCTGACCTGATGCTTCACCAGCAGACGCTTGTAAGCAGCTTTAAACTGTGTGGCTGTGGGATTGTTGTTAAAGTCACCACGTGCTCTGACAGAGGAGAAGAAAAGCTCTAGATGATCTGACTAAGCTTGTACGTCAACAGATAGCGGCATGGGACACCAGACCTTTCCACCAGCTCTTGGAAAATGATCAGCACACTTCTGAAACTGGCAATAAAGCCTATGATGCAGGTCTTGCGCTTTCCAGAATGCAAAGGTGTTCCGTTGTCATCTTTGAGATCCAGAAGAAGACTTTCAGCT
>NW_027466099.1:327500-407500 GCF_046127955.1 Nelusetta ayraudi | reverse complement strand
TAGCGCTTAGGCAACATCCTTGACGAGTACCATTAATCTTTATCCTTGCCATAGGTTCTTGGTAGAGACCTTGAATACACTGTATTAACTTTTCTTGGAACCCCAGTTTCCCAAGAACTTGATACAGAAATCTCCAATTCACACAGCCAAGGCTCACCAGTAACAGCTCGCAGGCCCTGCTTTTGGATCTGATCTATTATGTATAGGACCCGTCTAATGTCTTCTTGAGTCTGCCTACCTGTTAAAAAAGCTGACTGATTGGAAGTCCATCTCGTCCCCTTAAATTTCAAAGCGTAACGAACCTGTGTAGCCCGAGGAATTTTATTATAGTTTATTTCCTAGGGTGCAACTCCCCAGGTGGCATTGTCAGGCAACCCCCCCCCCCCCCATTTTCCTTTATACCCACCATCAGAATTGTCTCCACCTCCGCCAGACCCTCCCCCTTGCCGTAGGTTCTTGGTAGAGACCTTGTATACACTGTATTAACTTTTCTTGGAACCCTAGTTTCCCAAGAACTTGATAAAGAAATCTCCAATTCACACAGTCAAGGCTCACCAGTAACAACTTTTGGAGCTGATCTATTATGTATAGGACAGTCCTAGGGCTGGACGATATAGAAAAAAAGCATATCGATATAAAAAAAAAGTCATATTGATCGATATCGATAATTAACATATTATATATATATATTATATATATAACATTAACATTAACATATTTTAATTGCAGTGCTGGATGTTTTATACTATTACTTCATGACAGACTTTTAATAAAGAACACACGAGGACTGAATTCAAATTCAAACGTTTATTCAACCACCTTTTTTAAACACAACTGAATTGTTTTTTTGTTTTTTTTAATATTATTGTTATTATTATTATTATTATTATTAATTTAGTCATTTATTTAAAAAAAAAATAGGCTGAGATAGGGCTCGAACGTGCAACTCGACCAGAGGTCTGAAGTTGTGGCGGTTAACAGCTCGTTTTGCACTGATTCCCTGCACTCGTTGTACAGACGAGGAAGAGCTGTGTTTGAAAAATACTTGCAGTCTGGAACTTCATATCGCGGGTCAAGAGTGGCGAGAAGCTGTTTGAAGCCAAGCTTTTCAACGGTGGTTATTGGCAGCATATCCCTCGCTATGAAGCATGTTACTACATGGGTGATGTCCTTATGGCGCTTGGACGCTTTGTCGTATTTACTGCAAGAAGTCCAGTTTGGTCTGCTTTACTTGCTTGGTGCTGGCGCTGGCAGCGGATTCCTCCTCCGACGTGGAGCCGCTGGGTCTGCGTTTGCGATTGGTTGGAGGAAGAAATGACCGTAATATTAAGCTACATGATTGGCTATGATGAAAAAGGAAGTGAAACTTTTTCTATCAAACTTTTTATCCACCCCTTTTTTTCCTATTGCAGCACACGTCTATCGATCGATATATATCGTTATGGAATTATCGTCCAGCCCTAGACGGTCCCGTCTAATGTTATCTTGAGTCTGCCTACCTGTTATAAAACCTGACTGATCCTCATCTATCAAGTCCGGCATAAAACTTTCAAGTCTTTTTGAGATGATTGAAGTAAAGATCTTCTAGTCAACATTTAAGATTGAAATGGGCCTATACGAATCACAAAGTTCCTTATTTTTCCCTTCTTTTGGAATAACTGGAATGACAGCCTCTTTCCATGAGGGAGGCCGTTTGCCCTCTGTCAGAGTCAGATTAAAAGAATTTAGGAGTATCGGGGTTAATTCTTCTCCAAATGTTTTATACCACTCACTAGGAAACCCATCACTACCTGGCGCTTTGATTGATTTTAAGCCTGCTAATGGCAGCATCTATTTCTTTTTTGGTTATACTGGAAATGAGTTTTCTATTTTGCTCATCTCCAATGGCTGGTAGGTCCAATGAGTCAAGGAATTCTTTCATCTCACAATCTTCTTTAGCTGTGGGTTGGGTATATAGATTTTCATAATAATCTTTAAAAACCCTCTCTATTTCTTCAGGTTCAAGTAGTAGCTGTTTCGTTAATGGGTCTCTAATTTTACATATTGCATGAGAAGCTTGCTGGGCCTTTATTCCTCTTGCTTAATATTTGGTTGATTTACAACCTGATTCATAGTGGGTCTGTTTAATGAATTTCAGCTTTTTCTCAACATCTAGCCTCAAGACATCGTCTATTTCCCTTCTGACACCGATTATTTGTTGTGACACTGTATCGTCCTTATTGCTTTTGTGTTGCTGTTCCAGAGTTGTTCATTGGTTTACCAGCTTCTTGTAACCTTCTTCTCTATGTGGCAGGTGGGTTTGCCCCCACCTTCGCGTCATCAATCACACCTGCGCCGGAGTGCAATCTTTGCGTCCCTCAGTGCGTTTACATGGTACTAGAGAAATTTGAATTATTGCCTTAGTCCGATTATGATCGGAGTTTGAGAACTCCGATTGGAATCGGAGAACTCCGATTGAGACACCCAGATAATGCGATTGGAATTCTAATTTCTCGGCCATGTGTACGCCTTAGTCGGACGATTAACTGGACAACGCAAGTGCGCACGCGCCACCGCACAACTACGTCGTCTAACAAAACAGACGGCGTGAAACAACCAGCAAACGCGAATAAGAATGTTGACATTTGGAGAGAGGATGAGACCGGGGCGATGCTTTCTCTTCTAAAAGAGATGGACATATTAAAATTACACACAACAGAGACCTTTTTTAAAAGGGTAGCGCAGCAAATGCAGGGCTCCGGCTTTGCGCAGCCCTGAACAAATACGTATTTGTTCGTATTTATATTTCTACCTTTTCGTTCACATTTTTTGTAAGTTAGAAGAATTTCAACTTGTAAATAAAAGCACAGCAAAGAGATGTTTTTCTGATTTGTTTTCATTTCGATAATTTTGCTGTTATTCTGCTGGAAACGGCGTGCAGCGGCACAAGCTTCCTCCACGGTCGGCTCTTTCATGAGCGTGTGTATAACTGAAGACACCGTTCCTTTGCAAAACCTGTACACAAACTCTCCCACCAGTCTGCGCAGAACCCGCATCCAACAAGAACGAGAGTTTGGGGTCCGTGGCGACGGCACAAAGCGTAGCATCGAAGACATTGTGTTGTTGTAGCCCTCCAACAGCAACACAACAACACAACGCGGACACTTTTCCTTTGATTTTGGTTTATTTGGTTTAGACAATTCAGTTTGTCTGTTTCTTTTGTTAGCGTAACCACTTTCTTTGGTTGGTTTTCTTTTCTTTGTTTTGTTGTGAAATTTTGGTGAAACTTTGGGTTTTCTATTGAGTAGCGATTTTGTTATAGTTTAATTTCCTTTTTTAGTTCATTAATATCTTGTTCCCCAGTGATCGTTACCTTTTTGTTTTGGGTTTTGGTCCTGTGTGTGTGTGTGTGTGTGTGTGTGTGTGTGTGTGTGTGTGTGTGTGTGTGTGTGTGTGTGTGTGTGTGTGTGTGTGTGTGTGTGTGTGTGTGTGTGTGTGTGTGCGCGAAGAATAAATAAGGAGTTGGCATAGCGTGAATTTTGGCTTGTAGTGATTCCCTTAGCTTTGTTTATTCCCTTTTTTGAGTTTTCTTTGGTTTCTTTGGCCCTGTTCCCCTTATTTTCTTATGTTGAACAGTCTTTTTGGTATGGTTCTTATTTCTTTGACACTCAGGCAGCTAAACCTGGTCTATTTTAAATTGTTGTCAAATAAAGCTGTTTCATTGGAAGTCCGTCTCGTCCTCTTAAATTTCAAAGCGTAACGAACCTGTGTAGCCCGTGGAATTTTATTATAGTTTATTTCCTGGGGTGCAACTCCCCAGGTGGCGTTGTCAGGCAACCCCCCCCCACCACCACCACCCCAATTTTCCTTTATACCCACCTTTATACCCACCATCAGAATTGTCTCCACCTCCACCAGACCCTCCCCCTCGCCACATCTAGTCTTTTTTTGATAGGCTGCCCTCGCTATTAACCTCCCTCTCATCACAGCTTTAATTGTGTCCCACAGTATGGTAGTGTCTACTGGACTATCTATGTTCTCCTCCATAGAGCATTTAATCTCTTTCTTAACCTCCTCCAGTGTTTTTGGATTATTTAGCATACCCACATTTAATCTCCAGTGTGTTTTTCTTCCTCTTATTTAGACAAATAATAAGGTAATTAATACTGTGTCAGTACAAGTCAGTCGTTCCTATTTTACATTCCTCTATTCTGTATCTGTCTGTAATGTTAATAAAAAAAATAGTCCTCTGTAACGGGTGGAGGTCCCTCCAAACATCAAACATCCCTAGTTCGGCTAGAGAGACGTTGACAAGTTTCGACAGGCGGGTCTGACTTCTGTTGCCATTAGTTGTGTCGAGTTTAGCTTTTAAATCATGTTGAAATCCCCTGCACATATTAGGATTCCTTCACTTTCCACAGCTATGATCTCAAACAGTGATTTCAAAAAGCACTTGTCCAACCCTGGACCAAAGTAACTGAGTTATCATCCAATTTCCCTTTGACTATTACATATCTCCCTTCTTTGTCATTTATTTTTTTAACAACTTCAAAACTGATAGAATTAGAGATTAATATTGTGACACCTCTCTTTGGGCCTTTCCTGAACAAGCTAAAAAAACATTTCTATATCCAAATCTTTTCAGTGTGTCGTGCTCTTGTTGAGAGAGATGTGTTTCCTGTAGATCAGGCATGGCCAAACTATGGCGTGTCTCTGTCTGGCCCGCGTGAAGGCAGTCAAAAATCTAACCTAACTTAGAAATGACACTTGAACCTGCAATGAGTATTTTAGTCGTTCTAAATGAGTCCAACGTTAGAAAAAGAGGAGCGACCCGGACTTCCCACAGTCTCTTTTCTATTAACATGGGAATTCAATTTTAATAATTTGTCAACTAAAAACACCGGTCATACTAGAACATCCCTACCAGCTTTCTTCCCTGTATTCTCTGAATTTAATCAAAGAATCTTTGAAACTCTTGTAGCTTTTCTCTGGCTCGTGTCGCTGCTGATGCGTAGCCCCTCCAGGATCCCTCCTTGCACTGCCACTCCGTCGTAGTGCGGCGCACCGAGTGCCGCAGGCCCCTCCGCACCCGTCGCCACCGCCGTCTTCTCCGCCAGGCCGCGTCTCGCCAATTCCTCCTTTACCTCCTCTGCGCTGTTGTAGGTTCGAGTTCCCGTATCCCAGTGGGTCCTCATCTTGGTGAATGGCATCTGGAACCGGATGCCCTTCTCCTTCAGGATTCTTTTAGCAGTGTTGTACTCCTTTCTCTTTTGGACCATCTCTGTCGCGTAATTGTGATGGAATGACGGTACTTTATTCCCCAGTTCTATTTTCTTTGTCCATAGCTCTCAGGACCCTCTCTTTGGTAGTAAATTCCAGAAAGTTAACAATGATGGGTCTCGGTTGGGCACCGTCCGCTGGCTTCTGTGCAAATGAGCGGTGTGCTCTCTGAATTCGGAAATTAAAATCTGCTGGCAGGTGCAGTTCGCTTTTCAGCAGGTCTTCCACAAACTTGGCCACAGATTCTCCCTCCTCTTCTTCAGTGACTCCATAGATACGTAGGTTGTTTCTCCTCGGCCTGGACTCCAGGTCAGTTAACTTGTCCTGAAGAGCTTTTTGTTCTGTGATATGACCAGAGCGTCATTAGCTTCCTGTGCCCAACGTTCTAGCTTTTCAATCCGCGACTCAGCCTCGTTGATCTTGCCGGTCTGGAGCTCCTGTTCGGTGATGACTTTCGCAAGTTGTTGATTTATTTCGTCTTTGAAGTCGTCCAAGTCTTTTTCCACATCGTTCCTCAGTGTTTCTCCAAACGTGCGAAGGACTTCTTTTGATTCTGTTTTTAAATCCCGTATCTCCTTGCTAATAATTTCTATGTCCGAGCCCTTTTTCGCGTCGTTAGTCACGAGGAGTTCGTTTCGCCATCTCCCTCTGTTTCAGAGCAAGCTGGTAGTTCCGCCATATTGTCTGTTACCGTGTTTCTGTTTTGGTTGAATCGAGTTTTCCTTCCCATTCCAACGTTCCCCTGATCACTTTGTAGTTAATATGATATCTGACAATAGTCATTCAAGTTTTCGGGGAGTTTTTACCCTAGACGGTCGAGAGCCCTGGTGTCGCAAAGTCTACCGCTTTATGGCCAAACCAGAAGTCCCTTCCCTCTAGCCTTTTCAAGGGGGAGGTGGCTAGACTCGGCTCTTGTGGGACGAGAAGCAGAAGGCCTGTCCGATCGGGGGGGAAGATGAGATGACATTTTTGTGGGTCAACACAAACTCATCTGCGAGGACAGCAGCCTTGGACAATGACAACACTTTCTGTTCATTCAAGAACATTACCACCTTCTCTGGCAAAGAGTCTTTAAAATCTTCTAAAAGAACGAGCTCACGGAGTGACTCAAAGTCATTTTTGACATCATTAGCTGCACACCATTTATCAAAGAGGTTGCTTTTCTCCCATGCAAACTCGACAAAGATTTGACCACTAGATTTTCTATGGTTCCTAAATTTTTGCCAGTAGGGCTCAGGAACAAGCTCATAAGCAGGAAAAATTGCTTCCTTTCCAACATCATATTGCAGGCTGTCTTCTAAGAAAAGAGCAGACACCAACTCCTGTGCTTTTCCCACCCGCTTGCATTGGAGAAGGACAGGCCACATGTCTCTTGGCCAGTTGAGTGGCGAAGCTATTCGCTCCAAGGCACTGAATTATGAATTCTGTACCTACTTACAACCCCCCCTTCCGTGGCCCGCCGACTCGATGCAGGTCTGTCATGTGGCCCGTTGCTAAAAATGTTTGCCCACCCTCTATACAGACAGTGAGTTGGAGCAAGCTCGTAAGCACTACTTCCAGATGGCCCGCACTGCCAGTGAGGGGAAATGTGTCATGTTCAAAGAGCTGAGATGCAGGCTGGTGAGAAACACTGTCACCAGCATGATTTCTATCTTGAGAGCCAGTCAGCAAGGAGAGGGGGTCCGGTACCCTTCTAAGCATGAAGTCACTGCAATGGCTAAAAGACTAGTGGAGTATTATCCCATGCTGAAGGATTAAGACAAAACAATGAAACATGTAAGTGATTATATTATTTTGCGCACTTTTTGTGAAAAAAGTGTGAAGATTTTGAAGCGTGTGGTTATTTTTGGCTGATACTTTTTTTTATCTGTGCATGTTCACTTTCCATCTTTATTTGTTCTTTCAATGAGTGAAATTTTATTTACCACAGACGAGCACTTACAAGAATCTTCACAAGAGATTCACCAGAGAGGGGCCACAAGAAGAAAAGGCATCGCATTGACTTCTCAGCAAGTGACCAAGAAGAAGATCATGATGCAGACTCAATTGGTGGATCAACAATTATTTTGTGTCACACACCAGGGCGCAGTTCTGATAATGGCCACACTTCACGTAAGTAGAAACATGTCCATTTTAATAATAATGATAATGTATGAAAGCTAGGCAATGTTATGATAGTTTTGGATATCATGATATATCACAGGCATTTTTACATTTGAATTGTCATTTGATATATTTTGATGCTCCAAACAATTTCATCCATTTGACTGATTTACTGATTTGTCTCCTCCATTTCATCAGCCAAAGATGGTCTGACAGCACAGGCCAGACATTATCAGACCCTGCAGGAGCTGTACAAGAAACCAAAACCCAACCAAGATGCTGTCTCCCAAATTCTTGACCTGCAGTTTCAAGCAAGAAGATCCTTCATCGATAGTGATGTTCTGAAAGAACAGGACAAGGCCAACAAAGATCCTGGATGCATATCCATGTGTCAAGGATCTTTATCATTTAAGTGATTAACTTGTTTTGGTTTATGATGAAAAGCAAGCATTTTTGCAGATTTTAACATTGACTTGCATTATAGGCGATGAATGAGCTGCGGCGCATTCTGGATAAGGGCAACAGAAAATTCATTGATGAACTAAAAGAAGAGATGGGAAGACTTCTGCACCAATGTGTAATTTTATGGTGTTTGGAAAAAAAATCAAGTGATGAAGCCACGCATAACGCTGGTTGTAGTTCAGTAGAGTCATTTTGCTGTGTCTCTAATTGACTGTGTAGCTGTTTCCTGGGACATAGGATGGTTTATGTTGCGCTGAATGAATAGATGCAGAATGGTAATACTCTTCATGCTGAAAAAATAAGATTTTTTTTGTGATCAACACAAACCTAATAAGACTCATTTTTAGGAAGACTAACTTTGAACTCAAAGTTGATTTGTTCTATTCCAGTGGAATATTCCATCGCGTTGCTCAGGGCACTCCCCACACTCTTTCCTTCACCAAGTCCACCACCGAAGAAGCTGGGACATGCCAGTGAGGCACTGCTTCATGTCATTCAGGTGAAAGTTTGTTTGCATTTTCTCACATTCAACACTTCATAGTTCCATGCATGGATGTGGCGTTTCCTTCTTCTTTTTCTTTAGCCAACAGAAGATCCCACAATGTACTCGCAGAAGAGGTCTTTCTGCACCCCTGTGTTGCTGTTTGATGAACCCGCTGTCTCATCTGTCTTGGAGCCACTCCCGCCACCACGCTTGCCAAGGAAGACTTGAGTGACGGTCTGCTTCATCTGATGGATTACTACTATGCCCTGCACCTCACATATCCAAAAGTGTGTGGCAACCCTTCTCTCTGTCATTCAGACAGAAGTGCTACAGGACACTATCCATGAGTGAGACACCACAGCCTCATACAAAAAAGACCATGGCAGAATGGAAAGATTTTATTGGGGAGTAGAGCTGTGTACTAGGCATAGGTAGTGATACACTCCCCTGGTAGTTGTAACTTGAGGGTGGGTGGGAGTCTGTTGGAACAAACATGTTATCAGTGGTGATAGGAACACAACACTATATGCTGTCCCCATACTGTTTTTTTTTTTTGTGTGTGTAACTGAGTGTCAGGGAATCTGAATCAATGTTCAATAATGATGACGGTGAATATTGTAACAACAAAACATTACTTGCATTCTAGAAATGATTGCTTGAGATTGTTTTAAGATGCAATGCCTTAGTGACGTTTTTATTACAAGGCAGTGAAGGCACTGTCAGCAATTTAAGTGAATAAATAGTTGTTGACAATATTAATTCTGTTTGCTTAATTATTTTTTTTTGGGGGGGAGTGGGCGTAGGGGGGGTGGATGCTTTGTCTCATTTTGAGAAAAAAAAAGCTAATATTTTGAACACTTAAATTAAGAAGAATTGCACTGTTAGTACCTCTGGTTTTAAGATCTTTTCATTCAAATTAAGAAAGAAGCAAACGTGAAAAAAGAATTGAGAAGCTAGTATCAAGTTTATTTGACTTAGTACAGTCCTTGGAATGAGTGCTTTACTGTTTATTTCAAGAGTTTTTCCATTCTTCAAATGCCTAGATATATCGTCTTATTTTAAGAAATCTTACCAAGTCTAAATATCTTACTGCATTGGCAGATAATTAGACTTGTTTCTAGCCTGTTCTTTCTCAATTTAAGTGTTTGTTTCTTAGATATATTTTGCAGTGTGTGGACACCGAGGGGAGCTCTAGAATTGGCTCATTCAACCAACCAACGAGCCAATCAGCAGTGGCGTCACAGGCCCTCCTCCTTCTTTGTTCTCTCTCTCACTTTGACTTCTGCACTGGACAGCCAGGTTTGTGGAGGGAAGGTTGGAACAAAGTAAGGACGGGGTACCCCATACATTCATGTACGTAGAGTCACTAAGTCTTAAACTCACCAGGTTTGTATCGCATATCGATAGCCCTAATGCCACACAAGTCTATGAGGGTCCAAGGTCAACTTTGTCCGAGAGACATGGGGCCACTTTCAGGTTCATCAGGATCCTTCAGGACACACCCACGCCAAATTTGGGGCTTCTAGCCCATGAGGAACCCCAAAACCCTCACTCTAATTCCAGCCTTATCGCTAACCCTAATGACAAGTCTATGAGGGTCAAAGGTCAACTTTGTCCTAGAGACATGGGGCCACTTGCTTTTTCATCAGCAGCCCCCAAGAAGCGCACACGCCAAATTTGGGGCTTCTAGTTCTTGAGGAACCCCAAAACCCTAACCCTAGTTTCAGCCTTTTCGTTAACCCTAATTCAATGCAAGTCTATGGAGGTCAAAGGTCAAATTTGTCCTAGAGACATGGGGCCACTTTCAGGTTCATCAGGATCCTCCTGGACACACCCATGCCAAATGTGGGGCTTCTAGCCCATGAGGAACCCCGAAACCCTCACTCTAATTCCAGCCTTATCGCTAAACCCTAATGCAGTGCAAGTCTATGAAGGTCAAAGCTCAACTTTGTCCGAGAGACATCAAGTGTTTTTTTCATGAATCATTCATAAATGTTAAGAGTTTGCTTTGTGGCAAATTCACAATAAAAATACATTGACACTGTCAAAGATGGACTCAAGCACTATTATTGAACTATACTGTATTTTTTGAGTGATGTGCTTTTGAAAAGCGCTGCGCACAGGAGGCCCATTTGTTTTTGTTTTTTTTCAGGGGGCCCAAAATTCCTGGCGGCGCCCCTGAGCGGGCATCTCCAGCACCAAGGCAGTGGAGCTGCTGGCCACGAGAGAAGAATTAACCAGTCCATTGAAACCATTTGTTTGGTCTAGTGAGTGGCAACAGTCCTTTGAGGATCTTAAGTGCCTTCTCAGCTGTAACCCTGTCCTGTCTGCTCCAAATTTTTCCTCATTGGCTAGAAGCCCCAAATCTAGCGTGGGCGCTTCTTGGGGGCTCCTGATGAAAAAGCAAGTGGCCCCATGTCTCTAGGACAAAGTTGAAAATTCACCCCATAGACTTGCATTGAATTAGGGTTAACAATAAGGCTGAAACTAGGGTTAGGGTTAGGCTTAGCTGAAATTAGGGTTAGGGTTTCGGGGTTCCTCAAGTACTAGAAGCCCCAAATTTGGCGTGGGCGCTTCTTGGGGGCTCCTGATGAAAAAGCAAATGGCCCCAAGTCTCTAGGACATAGTTGAAAATTCACCCCATAGACTTGCATTGAATTAGGGTTAACAATAAGGCTGAAACTAGGGTTAGGGTTAGGCTTAGCTGAAATTAGGGTTAGGGTTTCGGGGTTCCTCAAGTACTAGAAGCCCCAAATTTGGCGTGGGTGCTTCTTGGGGGCTCTTGATGAAAAAGCAAGTGGCCCCATATCTGTAGGACAAAGTTGAAATTTCACCCCATAGACTTGTATGGCATTAGGGTTAGGGTCCAAGAGTACACATACACATTTTCTTTTGCTTTATTGATTTAAGCTCATCGTCTCCAGCTGCAAAGGTACAGAAAGCTTTCTGTGTTTTGATGTCGTGTGTGAGAAAACATCACTTTTTTCTGTAAACTTGTGTTATCATTGTCCTTCATTGAAAATGACACAATCTTTCATTTCATTGTTGAGATGCCGAACACCAAGGCATTCCGTCGCTCTCTGGCCATGAAACGACGCCTGGAGCAAAAACGGGATTGGACACCTTTTCCACCTCGGAAGGACTTTGAACGTCGTGAGTACTTCCACGTTCATGATTTCATGTTCTGCCTGTGTTGTTATGTTGTATTCCAAATAAATCTTACAAAAACATATTTAGATTTTTCTTTTTTGTCAATTTACACAGGGCGCGGTACTGGTCAGCGACCTGGGTGCGAAGATGGCCCGTTTTGCTCCTGACTGACAAAACAGTGCAAGTTCGTTCTTAAGGCCCAGCAACCAGACAAGAAGGTATGGGTCGTGATTTTGTCAAGCCACGAGTTTCTTTATGTTTTTGTTCTGGTGGTGGGAGACTCACATCTCTGTCCACTTGTGGATGGTTTTGTGTTCTCGCCCCGGGCAACAACCTTGAACACGGGCTTGTAACAGACTCCGCCCAGGATTTTGCTGCGCTACTGGCAACTGTGTTGGACCGCTGGCCCAAGGTTTGTTTATCTGCTGTGACAAACAAATTTGAACACATGAATGTCATCGCCCCTTTGTTTTATCAATATGAAGTAATTCCATGATCCATAGTTCAATAACAAGAATATTCATGAATTTATTTTGCATTTTTACGTTTGTTTGGGGTTTTTTGTAGGTGTTTGTGCTTGACTTTCCACCCCGCCTGACTGTCAAGCCAGAACTACAAACAGCGCTACGTCAAGTATATCATCGTGTTGCTGCACGCATGGGTGTGTAAAATACATATTTTTGTTGTATTTTTTTCTCTTCAGTGACACTGTGCTAACAGATATTTCTTAGAATTGTGTGATTACACAATTGATTATGTGACACTTCTTCCAGGTTTAACATTTGTGTATATGGCCGATCACGTCCCCCTTTGTCAGCTGTACATGGTGGTATTATGATGGTGTAAGTTTTGCCTTCTTCAGCCTTACTTGCTCTTCATTTGATATGACAAATATGTGTTAACATGTTGTTTTCTGTTTACGTGCACCTCAGGACTGATTTTGGTGGAGCGTCTGCATGCTGCAGTGCTCCATCAGCTCGCACCCCCTTCAACCTAGGCCAGGGGTGTTGTGCCACAACCAATCATCGCCCAGGGTGTCTCCCAGAGTGGTTGTGACAGGTCCTGTCTACATGCCAGTGTATGGACCCGCTCCTTAATGGACTCTTGTTGGACAGGACGTTGAGGTAACCTGTTCATCCCTCTTTTTTTTTCCCCCCAATCGTGTATTTGTCAAACTGTGCAACTTTTTATTTTAAAAATGAACACTTATCCTAAGTTGACTCTGATTTCCTCTCCTCTTTTTTTTTATAGACAGTACCAACAGCTGTTGAGACTGCATTTCACACAGACATCCCGTCCAATCCCGTGTGGTTCAGTGAGGCTGTGCTGCTGGACCACATGGAGACCGTCGTGGAGTCATCTGGCAGGGTTTCCCCAGCTGCCACGGTAACATTCACACAATTATTCATACACTTATCAACTAGGGGTGGGTGAAAAAAAAAATCAATATTGCAATATATTGTTGTGCTTTCTGTCGCAATAAATAATCGATACACTGACGGCAAATATCAATATTTTTTTTCAAACACCACCTGTCCACCTGTCCCGGGAAAGACAAAATCTCTCCCGGGACACAATTTGTCCCGTTCTTTATGGAAAATGACAAAACCTCATTTAATTTCCGTCTGTGGTCTAGATAGGGTTGCCAACCCTCCCGTAAAATACGCGATTGTCCCATATTTGCAAATAAAAAAGCCTGTCCCGTAATGAACTGATGGGGGACGCACTTCACTTTGTCCCGTATATTTTGGGGACGCGGTTATTTATTTATTTATTTTGTCTGCATCATTTTTTATTGATTTTCAGAATCGGGGCAGTGAAAGGATTTTTTTCCCTCTTTCATCTTCCCGTCGGTTTGTATATCCCAAGTCCCCAAGTTGAGATAAGACAAGTTGCTACTGACTTTACATTACCAGAAAGCACTGTCCTTGTTTACATGAAAGTTATTAATGTTCATGCACCTTAATATGTTTGCTTGTGCAGTGCACGTTTGTTTGTACATTATACAAAGTTTTGGAATAAATGCAAGATCACAGGCATTTTCCTTTTTATGGGTATTTTTTTCTTTTTCAGTCACATATCGTCTGCAAAATTTCAAAGATATCGAAGATATCGTGTGTCGTGATGTTGTCATTATCGTGGGCCAAATATCGTGACAGTATCGAATCGTGGGTTAGCCGTATCGCCCCACCCCTATTATCAACACAAGATCACATATGTACAGTACATGTACAGTTTAATTAGTGTGTTACTTTGTTTATGAATTCATTTCTTTATGTTCTTCCAGATGTCCAGCCTGAGACGTCGATCAGCACGCATTGCCTCAAAAACCAAAACAAACAAGTGACATGTTGGTATTTGGGATATGTGTATTTCATTGTGTGCATCTTTGTGATAGGACAATAAATGCAGTTCTTTAAACGTTACTTTGTGTCCTTGTATTTGCAGGTGTGGGCAACACGTTCAACTGTCCACATGACTGAGTCTGCCTCTAGCAATGTCACAGCAGTGCAGCAGGTTTGTACTTATTCATTTCCACTTCATCACCTGTATGTGTTTTCTAGGCTTTACACCGATCTTATCGGCTGTATCGGATCGGCCGATATTTGGCATTTTTTGAAACGTTCATGATCGGGCGTCATGTCATGAATCACCGATCAATGACGTCATGGTCGTGTTGAAACTTTTTTAATCTGTCTCATTTCCTCCAAAGTAGTTTCACAGCATCGACATGTTTATTTGTTTGTATCCGAGTGTTATGTAAATGTATAGATTTGGGTTTACATTGTTGTCAGTTCCTTTTGTCTGCTGTGTGTCCGTTTGGGCACTAGATGGCGCAGTAGATCCTGTGTTCCCTTTTTTTTGCTTGTTCCAGGTGTGGAAAGGTGATTGGCTGGTGCCAATATTTAAGGAGGAGGACTTCAACACCTCGGTCTCTTTGTCCTTCTCCCAGCTCCCAACCAGAGGCCATGTGCCGCAGCAGCAGCATTCTGTGTTCAGCCATCAATTCTGTTTTGTAATCTATTTCAGTTCCCTTTGTGTCCACGTAGCCCGTAGGGGAGGGAAGCCATTTGTGTTGTGACCCTTTTCTCCTGTGTTTTAGTTAAGGAGGTTAGTTTGACTGTCATTTATTTGATTGTTTTCTTCATAGGTAAGATCCATAAGAGAGCCATTTTGTTTGTTGTTTTGGCCATGCCCTCCCTGACGCCAGTGCAATGATGGTGACGTTTAATAAAAACCATCCTGTGGACGAAGCACCTTTGTCTAATTTGAGAGCTGGGAGAAGGGGGGGGGAGCCTTTATGTTGTGTCCTGGTTCCCCCTAGGCCGGGGCATAACACCGAGAGCTAATGATTCATGATTCAAAAACCTTCATTTTCGTCTTCGTGCCTCTTCCTGTTTTGAGTACTGTCGCTATGTGACGGACAATAAAGTTTCTTTGAATCTGCAATATATGCAACGCTACAGTACCTCGCGGGGGAACTTTGGTAAAAAAATTCAACACCACAAATTTAATCAGGCACTTGGAAAAGATACACACGGAGGAGCATGTCGAGTTCAAGAAACGCAGCGCGGAGAAAGAAAAAGAAAAGCAAACTCTGAAACGGATGCTAAAGCAAACAACTTTCGACGGTGCTCGTGAGAAGGCAAGGGGTGTACAGAAACAAGTATTTATTGCCTCTAACATGATTGGATCGGTGATTGGCACAAACATCGTGACCGTGTAAAGCCTAGTGTTTTCCTTTCTATGTTTATTGGCATAAAATCACATCTTTCTCATTTTAATCAGGTGGAGGCGACGCCACAGATGACCAGAGCTGTGCTCGTGGTTCCTGTGGCTCCCGTGGTTGCCAGCACCAAGCCAGAGCAGGCCAGCACCGTCCAGGAGGCAACACAGAAGATCAACTAAGCTAAGGAGGCTTTTCTTTCTTCTTCTGTTGCCTCTGACTGCTCCGCTCGTTCTACGCCTCGCACATGTGATTTGTGATCCATTATCAGTTAGTACTAGTGAAGATGCAGTGGCAGATCATGGCACTGGTATTAGATTAGCCACAGGTGGAGAGCTGCTGACGTCACTTTCCTGCGCCGCGCGCTTACTTTGAGATTGCGATTTCGTTTTTGAGTTGTGGTAACTCTTGTGCAGGGCAGGACCACGAAAATGAAAAAGCAATGCTCTCAGTTTTCTTTTTGATTGTGTCATAAAAGGTGCGACACGAATAAGAAAATGAAAATGCATATAGCAATATTTATTAATGATTTTAATTATGAGTCAAATAATGCAGCTTCGTTCTTAAAATGAAAAAGCATTCTGCTATTGCTTTTTCATTTTTGAATTTTACATTTCATATTGAATTTTGGTAACTCTTTGCTGGTGCATGTTTTGAAAATTAAATCTCAAATGTGTTTTCCTTCATTTGAATTAAGTACAAGAATGAGCAGTCATGAATAAGAAAATGAAAATGCAGTTTGGATTATTTATTAACCATTTTAATTATGAGTCAACTAATGCAGCCACGTTCTTAAAATGAAAAAGCATTCTGCTATTGCTTTTTCATTTTTGAATTTTACATTTCATATTTTCATATTTTGGTAACTCTTTGCTGGTGCATGTTTTGAAAATTAAATCTCAAATGTGTTTTCCTTCATTTGAATTAAGTACAAGAATGAGCAGTCATGAATAAGAAAATGAAAATGCAGTTTGGATTATTTATTAACCATTTTAATTATGAATCAACTAATGCAGCCACGTTCTTAAAATGAAAAAGCATTTCTGCTGTTGCTTTTTCATTTGGATTATGGTAACTGTCTGCTTCCACACTCTAGTGGTTCTGCACATTAGTATAAATAGAGTGATTCTCTATCATTACATCACAGGACGGCGGCACTCTGACAGATTCCATGAACCTGGACACTGATGATCCAGACTTTGGACCAGATGAGCCAACAGGCCACAGTGGAAACGGGTCAGAACATGGGACTGGCTGCTGAAAGTATACAGGTAGGTGGCGCTGTCATCCCAAGTTGTGTGGTGTGGAGGATCGGGGCCAAAGTTCCAGATGCTCACAGATGTGACTGTGGATTCAGGAGGAGTGTTTGAAGGCTGGACTCCCAACAGTGATTGGCTGCTGAGGACCTCTCAATCACAATCAGGTTTTTTAGTGGCTGTGAGATTGAAAGTGAGATTGCATCGTCCAAGGAGGAGGACAGCAGTCAGTCATGTTTCACCTCCAGTCAACACGCAGTGGTTCACATGAAGGTCCAAGAGGCCTACAGACCTACACAGAGTCTGGATGTGGCAGCACAGTGGCATCATTGTCTTTGTTGTGTTGTTTGGTCATTGTGATCCAATGTAATGTGAGAGAAGGACGAGTGCAGTTCTATTGGAGTGAGTTGCTTACAAATACAGATTGCACAATTTCTATCCCAATTGTTAAGTGGGAAAGAGACCTGTCTCTCCAGCCTCACTCTAATTTCTGGAGAACAATCTGCCTGAACACCTTTTCACTGATAAAACAACCTAATCTACAATTAATACATTTTAAAGTACTCCACAGGATCCACTACACTGGACAGCGGATGTTTCAGATGGGTATGACCGCCTCTCAGACCTGCTCACACTGCACAGTTAATGTCCCAGATAATTACCTACACGCTGTATGGCATTGCCCACCAGTAAATAAATTCTGGCACGTAGTATGTAATGATCTATCAGCACAGGTTGGTTACAACATCACAGCCACTCCTTCTTTTTGTCTCATAGGGGACCTCAGTGATATCACATCAGATAAGGCAGAATCTCGCATGCTGATCACCTCCTTATCTATCGCTAAGAAAACAATCCTCACAAACTGGAAAACAAAACAACACCTGCACATTGCACAATATAGGAACTTACTGTTAGACCACACCTCCTTGGTAGGAATGTCTGCTTCATCCTATAACTAACTAGTAATCAATCAATAGCTGAGGCTGCTGGTTGATGTGGGCAGCGGTGGTCGTGCTGCCGCGGGCCAGGTGCGGTCTGGGGGGGGTTTGGGCGTGGGGGGTTCGGCTGCTTTGCGGGTTGGTGGGGGGTCGGGGGTTGGGTGCCCCGGCGGGGGATGTCTACCACGCGGGGGGCTGGGCCTGGTGGTTGGTGGGTGGTGCTCCGGGGGTGGTGCTCCGGGGGGGGGGGTCCCTGGCTCTGGTCTGGGGGCCCCCTTGTTGGTGGGAGGGCTGGTCCGTCCCTGTGTCTGGGGAGTGGCGCTGGATCGTACGCGGTGGGGTCGCATGCCTGGGGTGGGGCTGCACGTTCGCCGGCTACCGCTCCTGTGTGCCCGGGTGGTGCGGTGCGGTGAGGGGCGGGCCCCCTTTGGCTCCTGGATCCCTGTGGTGTCCCCGGCCCCGATGTCGCTGAGGGGGTGCCCTGACCGGGAGTCCCCCCTGGTCACATAATAGGTGTTTTTTGTTTTTTTTGTTTTTTTTTTTGTTTTTTTTTCCCTAAATTTTTAATTAATTAATTTATTTTCTTCTGTTTCGGGGGATTTGTGTCTTGGGTGGTCGCTGCCCGGCCTTCTGGCCTTAAGACCCTCTCCAATCTTAATAGCATTATAGACACTTAGGGCCTGGGGGGGTGGTTCGTGCACTGCGGCCGCCGCCCTGCTCAGCAGCAGTGTGGTTGCCCCAGGGCCTTACCACCCCTCCATTTTAAACGCACCATAGTTCAACACACCAGCAAGTGCACATATACACACACTGACACCCCTGCACACAGTGGGGTCGGCCTGCTAGCAGGGGCGGGATCCGGCATCTTTCCCACTCTGGATGGGCCCTGTGCAGTCCGGTGCCCCTGGGGTGCGAGACCGGCTGGGCCTATGGGGACCTCGCCACTTGCGGCGATGCGCCATACTGGGTCCGTAGGGGGGGGGCCTCTGGGTGCCCGGGCCTGCCTTGGGTACCAATCCTCCTGGTGGGTGAAGGGGCTGGGTCCTGTCATGGAGATGAGTCTGGTCTCGCTTGCCCTGGGGGGCCCCCGTCCGGGGGCCGGGCTCTGCTGTCTGTTCGCCCCGGGTGGTGTCCCTTCTCCTTGGGGTATCTGCCTCCCTGTCATCTTGCCCTGGCTCGTGGGGCGGGTGCCCTCCGGTCCGGGGGCCTGCTGCTTCGGGCCTCTTCCTGGCCGGCATTGCGGCGGGTGTGCCGTGTCCGGGCCCCCCCCGCCCCCCTGGGCTTGTCGCTGGCGTGGGGCGGTTGCGGCCTCGGAGGCCGCACTAATTGGCAGCCTACTTCCAGTGACGTACTTAAACACACCCACTCCCACATTCAGGTACACACACCACCACATCCACACACACACACACACACTATTTTTTCAGATATTATTTCTGTCAAATTCATTTGAATCAACAGAAGAAGAAAATCAGTGTGTAGTTCAAACTTTGTGCGTCTTTGTGTTCAGTTTTTCTACTGTAGTTGTGCTTTTCTTTTCATTCCAGATGAATTCCACTCAATTTCCTTTTCAAACCTTGTAGGTGTTGAGTGAGCTGCAGCGCCCCCTGGCTACAAGTTTAATACTTTGACTCTGCCGACCGAGGTAAAAAAAACCAACAAACTCTGACACTTTGCTGAGGACCTCCTGGAGGAGCTGAAGGTGCAGAACCTTCTCAGGCCTCTCTGAGGAGGAACTTGCGGCTGTCGGTCCTCTGCTGCCCCCTGCTGGTCACACAGGCCTCTTACACCTCCGTTTGTCTGTTCAGCACATATTCAATTTTTTAATGGCTCTATAAACGTCACTGATGAGACGATTTTATGATTCCTGCAGTTAAAATGTTTTAATTCCAAATCTGCAAACAGCTTCTGATCAATGAAGACAGAGTTGATTAAAATGATTTCAAAATTGACCCGTTTGAGAAAAGCTGCACTGTGGCATTGTTTGCATGTTGTTTTAGCTCTCAGTGGCTTCATTTCGCATTTTTCTTAAAAGCTTTGTTTAGTGGTCCATTGTGGTCAATGGGACACTGAACATCCGCTTTGTGTGCCTGAGTTTTAAGAGGATCAGGTGCGGACATTTTAGCATTTAAATTATTATGGCTTATTAGCATAGGTACGGAGTACCTCACCTGTCCGTTCTTTTTACAGTGCTTCCTGAACACCTCACCGGCACACTACAGCCGCCTGCTAGCACAAAGCTGCGCAGAGCCTCCTCGTTGTTCTCCTCACCTGGAGGACGCTTGGTGATCAAGACCTGTGGCCCAAAACTCGGTCCTATAAGATAAGTGCAGGAACACACCGCCCCGTACAGACGGTGGACGGTGCATGTTGCTTCCGTCCCGCCTTGGTTTTACTTGTTGTTTTTCCTCGTTTGCTTACGTCGCCACTGCTGACCCTCAGACAGCAGACGTTACACTATCAAGTCGCCGGTCCAGCTACAGTGGTGTGTGTGTGTGTGTGTGTGTGTGTGTGTGTGTGTGTGTGTGTGTGCGTGTAATTGCAATTGTTTGTTTGTTTTTCTTGCTATTTCAGTACATGTGACAGATTTTAGGGAACTTTTAGTAACCAACTGTTTATCTTTTCTTTTGTAGTCGCTGAGAGCTGCTGGTGGTGGCGTTGTCCCGGGTGGTGGGCCACTTCGAGTGCTGTGACCCGGGATTGTGGTTGTTTTCTTCTTCTTTTTTTGCACTTCACTTTCTTTGCAGGTGTGTCACGTGTGAGTGGGGTGTTCCTTATTTTCTTTGGTTCCTCCCCCGTTTGGCCCCCTCATCGGTAAGCCTCAGTTTCTACACCAAGAATAAGGAGCTCAGTAGCTCCGTTTTAAGTGTTGGGCTGTTTGTTCCTTTTATTTTTAAATGTTGAATAAAAGTTTGTTTCATATTTTAAACATTCTGAACCACGTCTCCTACTCCTTCCTCGTAGAACTTACCTGTGTGCCTAATTATTACTTTTGTGTTTAGTAGAACTCCCTGGGTGAAATTCCCAGGGTGGCGTTGTCGGTTCCTTTTCATTTTGTTAAATTCCCAATATTAAATCTTGCTTTATCAGATAGCCATAACCACTCTCATCGCCACAGGATATTTGAGTCAACTGAGTCAAACTGTCGCGTCTACTTCCCAGTCTCAATAAAAATGTTCACTACTGCTTTGTGCGAGCTTCTTAAATGGAGGTTTGTCGGGGTTTTTCCCTTTTTAGAAGCAAGCCACATATTTTGTGTCTTTCCACCACAAGACATTGGCTTTTGTCACTCTCTTCGTCGTATTGGGAAAAAGTGGCATATCGGACTTTCCCACCGCGAGTCGCTCGTCAACATACTGCTGTGAAAGAGGGGTGATGTCACAGAACGCGAGGTGCATTTAGGTGCTACTGCGTAAAACTAAAAGATTTTCCTGGGCAAATATTCATTTGACAGACGTAAACGAAGTGAAATATGACTTCAATTTAAGTTTGTTTTAGTTTGTTTTTATAAACACACAAAAAAGTTTGAGTTAGTTATCGTTTTTGAAAAAAGTTCTTGACTTCTACTTTAGAGATATTGATGACGAGTTGTTGCATATAAACGGTGTGACTATGTGGTTCGGCAAGCGGTGGTGCTGTCTGTACATAGCTTAGCAAACGGCTAGCGCTAGCACCCCCTTTCAATGCCAGAGTGAAAAGATCCACACGGAGTGTTATGACCCACGGGTGGGTCTAGGTGCCTCTATGTTTGTGTCTGTGTGTGTGTCTGACAGTGGATGACGCCTTGCAGGTGCGGTCCTGGATGTCGGCTGCTGATTGGACGCGCCACGGCTGAGAAGGAGCAGCAGTCGAGCCAGCCTGACGGTCATCCCTCCTCCGCTCCCAACTCTGCAGTTAGTCACTTCTGAAATGCTGTTAGAGCACGCAGCCGTAGGTAGTGATGGCTGATCGAGGCTTTGTTGAAGCTTCGACACTTGTTTCAGAAAATGGTTCATTACTCGAGGCTTCAATGACACAGTGCTCGAGGAGGTCATCTGGTGCTCAATAAAATGAAGTGCAATGGAAACCTGTTCATTGATTCATAGGTTGTTTGGGATTTGATTCGCCATGCATTCTTGTTGGACAACACTACATGCTTGTATGGTTCAATGCTGACACAATAAAATAAAAATGAAAAATAAAGACAATGTCTCTTTTTTGGCACGACTGATTGTAGTAGACTATAGCTCTTATACTTAGCCTGACAGTTTGTGCAATGAATTATATTATATCCTAAAACAAGACTAAATAGCCCATAGTTTAAAAATATGTTCAATAGTATGTGTTCAGTGGGTCAGATGTCAAATGTGATCTATTTAAAATGTAGAATAGATGAGCTAAATAACACATATATAATACACATTGATGGGAATTGAACCGTCGCCTCAGTCTTGCAAGTCCAAGATTGTCATAATGTACCACAAACCCAAATCACACTCCCTTTTTTCATCTAAGCTGTTTGAGTAGCGTTAGCACACCGTGATTCCTCATCAAATACAGGCCTACACTTCAAATAATTATGAGAAAAATCCAACGTAAAGAGAGCACTTCCATTGGGAAATAGTCAACATGAAATTTCGTCCTCTACTGACACCTGCTGGTCAAATTGAATCGTTGCAAATATTGTGAAGAAGTTGTCATCTAATTCTAATCCTAAACAATATGGCCATTCCAAGTGAAGTATTAAGACAATTAATCAGGTTTGTACTGCTTGATTGAACACATTCATCCCGTTCCAGTGCACTAAAACCCACTTCCCTTCAGGACCGTGTCAGCGAAGCCAAAACTTCCTCGAGTGACGCGGTTTCCCAGCATGCAATGCGAGCTAGCGATTCACAATACTATTTCATCACAAACATGGATGTAAAAAATAAAAAGGGAAAAAGGGAAAAATGAAACTTCAGGAACAGCAACCATTGCAATACAAGCAGAACTGGGCCGAAGTTTTATATTATGTACACCATAATACAGCCTTCTGGTGGACAAGCCCTACTATTTAAGGCGTGTCCTCCTATGGCACTTCTGTGGGTGGAAGCTCATCGTAGAGGTCACCTCGAGGCCCTTGCAGGGGATCTGCAGGGGATCTGATTCAGTTGAGCATATGGAAAACATAGGTCAATGTGGTCAGTCGTAACAAGAGAAGCTTGCTAGCGGAAATAATGCACTACAAGTGAATGTCACACATTTTTTTTGTTTTCTATGAGCATTTAAAAAAAACAACAACATAATAATATGGATTTGATTTTGACCATGTATGTTTTGGAGTTCATTGAAAGAGGTTAATATATACATATATATATATATATATATATATATATATATATATATGTGCGTGCGTGTGTGTGTGTGTAACTTTAACTAACTTATCTATTTCTATCCATCTATCAAACTTACTATCTCGGGATCTATCTACTACTAACTCTCAAAAAACTAACGGACAACCAAGAGCAACAAAACCAACCTACTGCAATTCGTATATTTTAGTGTGTGTGTGTGTGTGTGTGTGTGTGTGTGTGGGGGGGGGGGGGGGGTGGTTAAAATGAGCACAGTGATGGTTCCGCAGCATAAAGTGTATCTTCAGTCGTCGATTGTATGTGTGGGAGTCCCTCGGGTTCAGCCCAGCTGATTTAGTGTTCGGTGAGAGGACCCTCGCGTCTGTTAAGGGGTAAGTGGCTTTCCGATGTTAAATGAGTAGTAAATGTGTTAGATTACGTCTTTTTTTTTTCGTGAATGCTTGCATCGTGCTTGTGAAACTGCTCACAAAACTCTTGTCGCCAGCCAGTCTAAAATGAAGCGGCAGTTTGACAAGAAAGCTGTGGCTCGAGTTTTTGAGACAGGCGACCAAGTGTTGGTATTGTTGCCGTTACCCGGTTCCCGTTTGCAGGCTCATTTTTCTGGTCCGTATGTCGTGGAGCGCAAACTTTCCGATACAGATTATGTAGTGCACACTCCTGATAGAAAACGATCGTCCCGCGTCTGCCACGTCAAAATGTTGAAAAGTTAGCTGCGGAATTCTTATTTCGGGGGAACTGAGCTGTTTTTCTTGTTTAGTTTTGTTTGTAGGTATGTTAATAGGGTTTAGGTCTTAAGAGAGGGGGTGATATGACCCACAGGTGGGTCTAGATGCCTCTATCTTTGTGTCTGTGTGTGTGTGTGTGAGAGAGTGGATGACGCCTTGCAGGTGCGGTCCTGGATGTCGGCTGCTGATTGGACGCGCCACGGCTGAGAAGGAGGAGCAGTCGAGCCAGCCTGACGGTCATCCCTCCTCCGCTCCCAACTCTGCAGTTAGTCACTTCTGAAATGGCGTTAGAGCACGCTGCCGTAGGGGTGGGCTGCCATTTTCTTTGTCCCCTCTTTTCTCCTGTTTAATAAGTATGTAGGGAGGTTAGCCTTTCTGTATTTGGGTTCTCTTTCTTTCTTTAGTTAGTTCTTAAGGCGAGCTAGTTGGAGTTTGGTTTATTATTTTGGCCTGGGCCCACCCTGAAGCCTTTGCTGCCCACCGGTTAAGTTGTTTTGTTTATTTCATTTACTGATTTATAAAATGTTTTTTGTTGAAACTGCCAACTGCAGTGAAAAATTAATGAGGCTTGGGAGTGGGGGAAGGTGTCCCACATGTTGCGTCTCGGTCCCCCTAGACGGGACGTAACACAGAGTTTTCGCCGTGACAGCAGGTTGAGCTCCTACCGTGTTAGAGGTGACGTCGTCACGTTAGCCTGTTCCATCCCTGCTAAATTATTTAAAGAACTACCGTAAGTAAACTTTTAAATTATAATACACTCTACACTAATTGTAATTTCCTGCCCGTGGTTCTATATTGCAACAGTTGACGGCTCATATCAGCAGATAAGCAGCAACAATCTGGGCATTGCGGGTGATTCATAAATATGTCATTTCTTATTAATTAGCCCATAAGTGTTGTACACCAGTGTGACACCAAATGCTTGTTGCTGACAGCAGTGTAGAAATGACACTCTAGTGGTTCTGTACATTAGTATAAATAGAGTGATTCGCTATCATTACATCACAGGACGGCGGCACTCTGACAGATTCCATGAACCTGGACACTGATGATCCAGACTCCGGTCCAGATGACACAACAGGCCACAGTGGAAACGGGTCAGAGCATGGACTGGCTGCTGAAAGGATACAGGTAGGTGGCGCTGTCATCCCAAGTTGTGTGGTGTGGAGGATCAGGGCCAAAGTTCCAGATGCTCACAGATGTGACTCTGGATTGAGGAGGAGTGTTTGAAGGCTGGACTCCCAACAGTGATTGGCTGCTGAGGACCTCTCAATCACAATCAGGTTTTTTAGTGGCTGTGAGACTGAAAGTGAGTGAACAACATTAAATAAAGAGCTCCTGCAGGGTCCCAATTTGACAAGTACACTGCTAGGTGTGCTGCTTCGTTTTCGCCAAGGCCCTGTAGCATTCATGACTGACATTGAGGGAACGTTTCATCAAGTAAGAGTTTCCAACCAGGATGTAAACTTCTTACGCTTCCTCTGGTGGCCAGATGGGGACATTACAAAGGACCTACAAGAGCACAGGATGCTGGTCCACATCTTTGGGGCAGTGTCATCCCCAAGCTGTGCTTCATTCGCCCTGCTGAAAGCAGCTGACGACAATCAGCATGACTTCCCAGCCGAGGTTATAAACACTGTTGGTCAAAATGTCTGCGTGGATGATTGTCTAAAGGCCGTCAGCACGGTGGAACAAGCAATACATCTGTACCAGCAGCTAACAGACCTGTGCGGTAGAGGTGGATTTAAGCTCAATAAGTGGGTGAGCAATCATCGCTCGGTGCTGGCCGCCATTCCTGAAGAGCAGAGAGCTAAAGAGGTAAAAACACTTAACCTTGACTGAGACCAGCTCCCTATGGAGAGGGCCCTTGGAGCTCAGTGGGATGTACAGCAAGATACATTCACATTCAGCATCAGAACCAAGCTGGGATGGGATGAGGAAATCCCTCAGGTCATGGTACATCCCATATATAGTTTTTCAAGGCCAAACTACAACAAAGGAACTCATCTATAACAAAACTACAACCTTGTAAGGGCAAAACCTACTTGTTTTAATTCTGATTAATAAACTAAAGCTTATTCGATTATCAGTATGTTGTTTTTTTTAAACGCTCATACAAAACAAAAAAAGTGGAGGGAGAGTAGTCTGAATCGGGTTCTGGAGCATTGCTCCACCTCATCCACCGCACTCATTAGCGTCACATCCACTTGTAGTGCATAATTTCCGCCAACAAGCTTCTCCTGTTACGACTGCACACGTTGACCCATATTTTCTGTTCACTCGCTGACCCGTATCAGGTGATACCCTGCATGGGTAACCATTGGCTCTTGTCTTAGACCTTCCCCGAGGTGGTTGGTGGGGTGACCCACCCAGCACGTGAGCTCTACGACGAGCTCCCACCCACTGAAGTGCCATAGGAAGACACGGATTAAATAGCTTGTCCACCAGAAGGCTGTATTTTGGTGTACATAATATAAAACTTCGGCCCAGTTCTGCTTGTATTGCAATGGTTGGTGTTCCTGAAGTTTAATTTTTCGTCCCTTTTTATTTTTTAAATTCATGTTTGTGATGAAATAGTATTGTGAATCGCTAGCTCGCATTGCATGCTGGGAAACAGCGTCACTCAAGGAAGTTTTGGCTTTGCTGACACGGTCCTGAAGGGAAGTGGGTTTTAGTGCACTGGAACGGGATGAATGTATTCAATCAAGCAGTACAAACCTGATTAATTGTCTTAATACTTCACTTCGAATGGCCATATTGTTTAGGATTAGAATTAGATGACAACTTCTTCACAATATTTGCAACTATTCAATTTGACCAGCAGGTGTCAGTAGAAGACGAAATTTCATGTTGACTATTTCCTAATGGAAGTGCTCTCTTTACGTTGGATTTTTCTCATAATTATTTGAAGTGTAGGCCTGTATCTGCACACAATTTGGAATTCGTCCCAGCGCCCTGAGCTGTAAAGTTGGACGGTGTAAAATGAAAATGGCCATCTGCAGCAGAATGAAAGTGAGATTGCATTGTACAGGTAGGAGGACAGCAGTCTGTCATGTTTCACCTCCAGTCAACACGCAGTGGTTCACATGAAGGTCCAAGAGGCCTACAGACCTACACTGCGTCTGGACGTGGCAGTACAGTTGGATCATTGTCTTTGTTGTGTTGTTTGGTCATTGTGATCCAATGTGAGAGAAGGACGAGTGCAGTTATATTGGAGTGAGTTTTTTAGAGTGTAATAGAAGTTATAATGCAGAGTCTGTTTTTATGAAATGTTCTATCACCTGGCATCCATCCATCCATCCATCCATCCATCCATCCATCCATCCATCTTCTACTGCCGTATCCGGAGTCAGGTCTCGGGGGCAGCAGCCTCAGCAGAGACCCCCAGACTTCCCTGGACCCAGTCACCTCCTCCAGCTCCTCCAGTGGGACCCCAAGGCTTCCCAGTCCAGCCCAGAGACCTGGTCAGCACCACTGTGACTCCCTGAGTCCCTGCTGCTCAGGTGAGGCTTCAAAGATCTGGCTGCACCTGATTGGACGGTCGTGGAGGATCTCCTTGGTCTTCTTGGTCTTCTTGGTCTCCAGCTGTTTGACCTCATGCTCTCTGTTGACCTCCTCACTCAGTCCCTCAGTGATGTAGAGCTCAGTGTAGATGCTGTTGAGGAGAGTTTGACTTCCTGCTTCTTCACCTTCAGTCACACGTTCACATCTCCTCTCCAGACTGATCTTCTGCTGCTGTAGAAGCTCCTGCAGACCACCAACCTCTGGAGCTGAGAGAAGGTTGGAGAAGAAAACAGACACCAGAACACATCAGTGTGACAGTGTGAGCATCATTTTCTGTCCACGACTTGAAGCTGAAAGCATCCAAACTCCATTTTTCAGCTGATGTGGTGAAGCTGCTGTTGTCTGACTGTTTGCTCTAAATGTCCTCCAGTGGATCTTCTGACTGGAGGTCCTGACCACGGTTATAATAGTTAACGAAAACGAACAAAATAACGAAAACTTCAATTGAAAAAAACAATTGTCACGTTGCCAGGGGTTAGGATTTTGGTACCTGTCTCGTTGGGGTTTGAAGCGAGCAGAGCTGAGACCATAAGGGTGACGTAGCAACGTTCAGGACACTGATTGGCCAAAGGCAGTCTTTCACGAAAGACCAAAACCGCCATTTTTAAATGCCTCGCGTGTGGATTTTTACATTAACACGTATTAAAAACTGAAAAGCTTATGAAACTGTACCATGGGTGAACAAAGAACTACAGACGTTTCTGTTCTCTGTGGCCGAAGAAAAAGCACAATGCAGACAGTTGTGCAGAAAGTTTAGTTTTAGCTAAAATATCGGGCACACAGACGTACTTATTATGTATACATTTCTTTCCATTGTAACAGGTCACTACAAGATCTGCAATCCATTACCTAGAATTGGTTTTCCTTAAACTGATGTACAGGATTACTAATCTGACTTTGATGGGCAAATTTGACAACAGAATACAATTATGAAGCACTAAAACACAGGACCACAAAACAATTAAATGCATGATGAAATAATGATATGCTTTGTTAAATGAAATAAAATGGCATTTTCAACTAAGTAATAAAATAGTCGGTGGTGCAGTGGTTAGCGCTGCCGCCTCACAGCAAGAAGGTCGTGGGTTTGATTCCGGGGCCTGGACCTGGGACCTTTCTGTGTGGAGTTTGCATGTTCTCCCTGTGTCTGCGCGGGTTCTGTCCGTGTTCCTCCCACACTCCAAAAACATGCACGTGAGGTCAATTGAACGTTCTAAATTGTCCGTAGGTGTGCATGTGAGTGTGAATGGTTTTTTGTCTCTATGTGGCCCTGCGATGAACTGGCGACTTGTCCAGGGTGTCACCCTGCCTTCGCCCTAAGACAGCTGGGATAGGCTCCAGCAGACCCCCGTGACCCTGAATAGGAATAAGCGGGTAGAGAAGATGAATGAATGAAATCTTTATTGAATGAATGACACATTTTATTTCACTCGTGGTTTATGTAATTATTATTTTTTGCTCCATAGCTTTCATGATTCAGCATTACATGTTAAGCGTGATGAATTGCATGAAAAGAGAGAGCACTCGCTGATAAATTAACATGGTGTGCTGTTTAATTCCATGAGGACGACAAAATATTTGCAAATTTGTGTTAGCTACACACATCGACAAGCATGCAAGCCAGAGAAAGTGAGGAACTTCCAGGGAGGAACTTTCAAGATCGTTGAGTTTCTATTTTTTATTTTTTTTAGTTCTGATGAAATAAATAGACCAATCATTTCATTACTTTGTCTGCTTTCCAAAGAGAGTTGCTTCAAAGAATTATCATTTATTATTCAGTGGCACATTGCTCACTTGTTTAATACACAAATAATAGTATATTATTATAATAATACTATTTTATTAATAATAATAATCATCATCATCATCATCATCATCATCATCATCATCATTATTTCTAAAATTTCCAAACAACAATCGTCAGTTGTTCCGTAAAAAATACATTGATTTCCATGTTGAATTTTGTACGGTTCGTGAGCGTCTGTCAGTGACGGTCTCCACACTGACACAACTGCGCATGCTCTATTATCCCATCAATGCGGAAGTCAAAAGGTTTTTGGGAGCCATGCGCTGGGTGAGCAACTTCATTGAAAGGAATGGGACGCCATCTGGGGGCTTGCCGCACTCTCACGCAGGTTGTGACGTAGCGGGCCGGCGACGCACAGGTATGACGTCAATGATTGACAGCTACCATTCGTTCCCGTTAGCGAGAGGATTCAAAACAAACAGACACCATAATGGCATCAAAAAGGAGTTATCCCAGCGGTGCGGAAAAACAGAAGGAAAAGAAAACTGATCAAGAAAAACTTGCAAAGGGGAAAGGTAAGTTATTTGTTTGTGATGTGGGCTGGAGAGGTGGAGGTGAAACGCTGTTGTCCCCCCGCCCCAAAGTTTGTTTATTTGTCCTGCTAGCCAGCTAGCTAGCGTCGGATAAATGTTAGCTGGCTGGCTAATATTTGTTCGTCATGAATCAGCGTTTTTGTTTGTTTTATGAAAGTTGACCATGTCCTGCCATGTTGGCCTATCCTGCCATGGCAATGACTGATTGACTCCACACCCGTTTATTCACATTCTAACAGGGAGGGCGGGAGGGAGGGCATGTTGGAGTTGTTGTTGTAGTCAGTCCCCTGTTATTGTTCAGTGGAAGTTGTCTCTCACATATTTGACTCTTAATGTTATTTTAGCCTTAACTTAGGATGAATTTACTAAGCTTAGTTTGTATTTTGTAGGCCCTTCATTAGAAATGTGCTACTGTTTTAGAATTCAAAGAAATATTTTATGGAAATACTTTATTTGGCATGGTGTTGACTATTTTAGACTGTTGTGGCAGTGGGTCATTTATCTTAGTTTTATTACTTTAACTAGTACAGTGTGTAAAGTAATGCCAAAAACTCTTAAAAATGACAGTTTTGTAATTGGGTAAAAGCTTTAAAGGGACACTGCAACCATAATGTTTAATTTAAAAACAAATGAATTTTTAATTTTCCTATATTACTGCAACATCACTGTAATAATAGAATAGGAAAATGTGCTTCTGATCTGTTTTGCTTGATGATCTAATGAGCTTTGTCTCTGCAGGAGCAATTCTAAAATATGTTGGCGCTCCAGACATTGAGCCAGAGGGATCTCCCGAACATCCTGACCAGGAAGCTCCAGGACCAACACGTTCCTCAGAACCTCCTTCTGTCCAGGTGAATAATGTGTGTTATTCTTAGTAGCTAAGCTGATAAGTGTGGGACGAAACTAAGGCAATTAAGCATTATTTTGATTGTTGGTTTGCTTTTTAGTGTTGCACTTGTTGGTTTGTTGGATTTTCTTATTTAAAGTAAGCATTTTTTTTATGAATACTCAATCTGTTGTATTTATTGAAAATATAGAGGATTCTTTTCCTAGTATTATAGTGTTTGTTTGTTTTTAAATCAGTTTAACTTGCCTGAGTTGCTCAACTGAAGATGTTTAATTTTACCTGTAGCCTGTTTTGCTCACGAGGTGTAATAGATTGTGGAATCTTCGTAGACCTTAGTAGACGCACGCTGCTGAGATTCGCAGCAATCAGCTCCGATGACCGTGGTGCTTGTAAATAAGGCAAATGCGCCATCTAGTGGGATGCAGCATGTTTATTCATGTTGGAGCAATGACAAGTACTACTAACAAAACAAAAGATGCACAGGGTAAAAAAAATAATCATAAACTCAAGCCCAACAAAGATAACAGATGGGCATAACTGTAACATTACGTAGTAATGATTACTAGTACTACCAAAATTTCTATATTTTACTTTTCAACTCCAACTTGAACTATTCATCCCCTTTTTTCAGCAGCCATTAAGACAAAAGGATGACACTTATGCATTGCATCAAACTGTGATGCACAAAATAAATTCAATTAAATCAAAACAATAAATAAAGTGTGCATTAAACAGGGGGCAGTGCAATACAGTACAGGACTCAACTGATATAGTGCAGTTCGGCAGTATAGCCTATAACAGCTGTTCAGCATCCATAGTAATCCACAGTCAGTGCCATAATCATCCAGTCAGTGTCATATTCATCCATAGTCAGTATAATATATATGATATCGCGCAGACCCTCGTCCTCCACCACATTAATTGGCCTGCAAGCCGTAGCCACACCCATTTAGCCCCCGCTGTTGAAAGTTGGCGTGTGGTGGACGCGGCCAGTGGTCTCCGTGCCACACCATCCAACGTGGTTTGCTTTACCTCAGAAGGGGGCGGAGGGCTCGCCGAGTCAGCTGTATGCTTCGCAGACAAGTGAAACGTAAGACTGCTCGTACTCCGGTGGAAACTAAATACAGCTTTACAGTAAATGCATATCACTTTTGTCCTGTCAAGACTGCCATCTGGCAGGGTTTTGAAGTGGAACTTTCCATTTACAATTGACGCCTTATCCATGTTAGTCCTTCCTAGTGCTCATCTACGCTCAGTGTCTTTTTCTTTTTTCTTACAAGCCGGCTGCAAGCATGTGACTGTGTGCTGTGAGTCAATTCATTTCCCGTTTCCACAATCTAGGGAGCGGCCAAAGGTTCAAAAAGCACTTTAATTAATTAATTAATTAATTAACTATGTGTTAGGTGGGTTTGCCCCCACCTTCGCGTCATCAGTCACACCTGCGCCGGAGTGCAATCTTTGCGTCCCTCAGTGCGTTTACATGGTACTAGAGAAATTTGAATTATTGCCTTCGGCGCGAAACAACCAGCAAACGCGAATAAGAATGTTGACATTTGGAGAGAGGATGAGACCGGGGCGATGCTTTCTCTTCTAAAAGAGATGGACATATTAAAATAACGCGCAACGGAGACCTTTTTAAAAAGGGTAGCGCAGCAAATGCAGGGCTCCGGCTTTGCGCAGCCCTGAACAAATACGTATTCCTTCGTATTTATATTTCTACCTTTTCGTTCACATTTTTTGTAAGTTAGAAGAATTTCAACTTTGTAAATAAAAGCACAGCAAAGAGATGTTTTTCTGATTTGTTTTTATTTCGATAATTTCGCTGTTATTCTGCTGGAAACGGCGTGCAGCGGCACCAGCGTCCTCCACGGTCGGCACTTTAATGAGCGTGTGTATAACTGAAGACACCGTTCCTTTGCAAAACCTGTACACAAACTCTCCCACCAGTCTGCGCAGAACCCGCATCCAACAAGAACGAGAGTTTCGGGTCCGTGGCGACGGCACAAAGCGTAGCATCGAAGACATTGTGTTGTTGTAGCCCTCCAAAAGTAAACAATGTTCTTGTCTCATGGTTATCTTTTAAGATAACCATGAGCACAAGAAATAGGGTACAGCTTATCTGCAAAGTTAGTAACACGTACATTATGAACTATCATTCTATATCATAATGATGTAATATGTCAACCGAAAGCAGCTGACCAGCTGAAAAGGCTCACTCCACCCCCTACTGTTGGGAGGAGGACACGTTCCCGTCAGTAATTCAAATTTCTCAGCTGCATGTATAGGGGGACAAGGTGAGAACTCCGATTGGACGAGAAAACAGAATTATTGCTTAGTCCGATTAAGCTCTGCATGTAAACGCACTGATTACACCTGCGCCAGAGTGCAGAGTGAAAGCAGCTCTTTTAAAAACAAGCGCAGGCTGGAGTCAGCACTCTGTCCTCTGGCGTGTCCACGCTGAGAACTCTGTCCTTCGCAGTTCTTAGCATTTCGGCTAGCAATCCCAGAGCGGGCTGGGCCATAAGCGCAGCTGGAGGAGGAACCCTGGCGGGTGCCCGTTCATCGGGAGGTGGTGCTGTGTGTGCGTGATCGTTGTGCATTCACCGCTTGGCTGTTAAAGCTGAAGCCCCCCTCCCCCTCTCCTCCTCTGGCGCTCGGCGGGGAGGCAGCGACTCGGAGCGACTGCACCCAGGCAGTTTTGTTTTGTGTGTGTGTGTGTGTGCGAAGAATAAATAAAAGTGTTCCTTTCGTTCTAACTGTTTAACGCTTGCCTGGGTGTCTCAAGGTACTAGTATGTTAATTTTGTTCTCTTTTCTTTAGGACAAAAGTTGGCGTAGCGTGAATTTTGGTTTGTAGTGATTCCCTTAGCTTTGTTTATTCCCTTTTTTGAGTTTTCTTTGGTTTCTTTGGCCCTGTTCCCCTGTGGTGAATTCTTCTGGTGGATTCAAGTGATGTAGATGTTGAAGGAGTCTTCATTGACACAGACTTAGTTGTATTAAAACTGGTTAATTTCAAAGAAGTCAAAAGTCAGACAGGCACCATGGAAAGCCTGGGGATGTCTCTGGGCCAGATGTGAGCAACTCCGATGATGCTTTGTTCCCATCACCTTTTATACCTCCCAGCAACCAGGGAGGAAGATGCTAGAAGTGGGGGAGAATGTATACATTCCATAGTTGCACCCCCAATGACCATCTGTTTTCAATTTGGTGGCCGTTGGCAACAACAAGACCATATATGGACCCTGAGACGCCCTTAGGGAAGAAGTGCAGCAGGTTCACTGCTGAGGTCACATCAGGCCATATACATAAGATCACATGATGTCATATACATAGATTCAGATACTACACCCCTTATTTTCTTATGTTGAACAGTCTTTTTTGTATGGTACTTATTTCCTTGACACTCAGGCAGCTAAACCTGGTCTATTTTAAATTGTTGTCAAATAAAGCTGTTTCATTGGAAGTCCGTCTCGTCCTCTTAAATTTCAAAGCGTAACGAACCTGTGTAGCCCGAGGAATTTTATTATAGTTTATTTCCTGGGGTGCAACTCCCCAGGTGGCATTGTCAGGCAACTCCCCCCCCCACCCCCAATTTTCCTTTATACCCACCATCTGAATTGTCTCCACCTCCGCCAGACCCTCCCCCTCGCCACATCTAGTCTTTTTTTGATAGATGATGATCTATGCGTATTGATGCGTCGTGCTGATGCGTAGCCCCTCCAGGATCCCTCCTTGCACTGCCACTCCGTCGTAGTGTGGGGCACCGAGTGCCGCAGGCCCCTCCGCACCCGTCGCCACCGCCGTCTTCTACGCCAAGCCGTGTCTCGCCAATTCCTCCTTTACCTCCTCTGCGCTGTTGTAGGTTCGAGTTCCCGTATCCCAGTGGGTCCTCATCTTGGTGAATGGCGTCTGGAACCAGATGCCCTTCTCCTTCAGGATTCTTTTAGCAGTGTTGTACTCCTTTCTCTTTTGGACCATCTCTGTCGCGTAATCGTGATGGAATGACGGTACTTTATTCCCCAGTTCTATTTTCTTTCTCCATAGCTCTCTCAGGACCCTCTCTTTGGTAGTAAATTCCAGAAAGTTAACAATGATGGGTCTCGGTTGGGCACCGTCCGCTGGCTTCTGCGCAAATGAGCGGTGTGCTCTCTGAATTTGGAAATTAAAATCTTCTGGCAGGTGCAGTTCGCTTTTCAGCAGGTCTTCCACAAACTTGGCCACAGATTCTCCCTCCTCTCCTTCAGTGACTCCATAGATACGTAGGTTGTTTCACCTCGGCCTGGACTCCAGGTCAGTTAACTTGTCCTGAAGAGCTTTTTGTTCTCTCAGTGATATGACCAGAGCGTCATTAGCTTCCTGTGCCCAACGTTCTAGCTTTTCAATCCGCGACTCAGCCTCGTTGATCTTGCTGGTTTGGAGCTCCTGTTCGGTGATGACTTTCGCAAGTTGTTGATTTATTTCGTCTTTGAAGTCGTCCAAGTCTTTTTCCACGTCGTTCCTCAGTGTTTCTCCAAACGTGCGAAGGACTTCTTTTGATTCCATTTTAAAATCCCGTATCTCCTTGCTAATAATTTCTATGTCCGAGCCCTTTTTCGCGTCGTTAGTCACGAGGAGTTTGTTTCGCCATCTCTCTCTGTTTCAGAGCAAGCTGGTAGTTCCGCCATATTGTCTGTTACCGTGTTTCTGTTTTGGTTGAATCGAGTTTTCCTTCCCATTCCAACGTTCCCCTGATCACTTTGTAGTTAATATGATATCTGACAATAGTTATTCAAGTTTTCGGGGAGTTTTTACCCTGGACGGTCGAGAGCCCTGGTGTCGCGCAGTCTACCGCTTTATGGCCAAACCAGAAGTCCCTTCCCTCTAGCCTTTTCAAGGGGGAGGTGGCTAGACTCGGCTCTTGTGGGACGAGAAGCAGAAGGCCTGTCCGATCGGGGGGGAAGATGAGATGACATTTTTGTGGGTCAACACAGCAGCCTTGGACAATGACAACACTTTCTGTTCATTCAAGAACATTACCACCTTCTCTGGCAAAGAGTCTTTAAAATCTTCTAAAAGAACGAGCTCACGGAGTGACTCAAAGTCATTTTTGACATCATTAGCTGCACACCATTTATCAAAGAGGTTGCTTTTCTCCCATGCAAACTCGACAAAGGTTTCACCACTAGATTTTCTATGGTTCCTAAATTTTTGCCGGTAGGGCTCAGGAACAAGCTCATAAGCAGGAAAAATTGCTTCCTTTCCAACATCATATTGCAGGCTGTCTTCTAAGAAAAGAGCAGACACCAACTCCTGTGCTTTTCCCACCCGCTTGCATTGGAGAAGGACAGGCCACATGTCTCTTGGCCAGTTGAGTGGCGAAGCTATTCGCTCCAAGGCACTGAAGTATGAATCAACTTCTGCCTCACGAAATGCTGGCACCAGAAAAATGTTTTTACTGGGGCTGGGCAACAATTAAAAATTTTAATCGCAATTAATCGCATGATTTACCTGATCAATCACGATTAATCACGTCGTATACGCAAAAGCCAATAATGAATTTAAAAGAAGTCTTTCATACACTTTAATTTAAATGTTCTGCCATATAAACGAAAGCACCATAACATTTATCGTGAAAACACTTAACATCAGCACTTTACACAGAAACATTTTTAATGTAAATCTAAAGTTAAAAAAAATGCAAATACAAAATTAAAGCTTATTGCCAATGCCAGGGCATTACTGTTATCCTGTTCCTTATGAAAAATAAAAAAAAATCTACCTCCAAAATCCTGAGCCACAATAATAACAGGCAATTTCTGAGGTAACAGCAGAAACATTTTTCTTTTATCAGGGAGCAGCATAACCAGTCTGCGTTCCCTTGCAAATGTCCCAGTTAGAAAGGGTGAGGCACAAAAACGTTCACTTTTGGGTTTTTCTTCACAGGGGACTAGAATGTAAAGTCCACATTTATACTGGAGTTCCTTTGGAGAATCTCACTCAACTCAGTGCAGTTTGTCAGTTCCTGGAACTTGACGGCCAGTTATTTTAAATGTACTGCCATATGAATTAAAGTGCCATAACATTTACTGTGCAAACACACTTTTAACATCAGCATTTTTGAACAATTAGCAGCTAAGAAAAAAAAAATAGTGTAAATTTAAACTCAACTTAAACAATGTTATCAAAGCAATACAAAATTAAAGCTGTAAGCAGCGTTTGCGGGACTGAGCCCACCTGGCCACTGCCTGCCGTGACGTCCGCCACCTGGCCACGAGCCCCCGACACCCGCCAACGCCTGGCGATTCCGCCCGAAACCCGCCGATGCCCCATTACTGACGCTGACGCCTGCTGATGACACATCAAGCACTGACTTGACATTACTGACTTGACATTTAGAAACATTTGATTTCTAAATGTGATTGATTACTGTATCATTTTGGAGATAATAAGCCTTAAAGTTGGCTTTTTGTTTTGTTTTGCGACAGCTCCAATATTCCATTTTTACTGTACAGCAACATTGCTTTGCTCCATAAGCTTTGTCAATGGTTGGTACAGTTGACCTGAGGAACACCCTGACTATATCCTCAGTCATTATCAAGCATATGTACAGTATCATTTTGGAGATATTAAGACTTAAAGTTGTCTTTTTTTTTTTTTTTTTTTTTTTTTTTGGCGACAGCTCCAATATTCCATTTTTACTGTACAATAACATCAAATTGCTCCATAAGCTCTGGCAATGGTTGGTACAGTTGACCTCAGGACAACCTTGAATATATCTTCTCTTAATATTCTTGAATATTCTAACTTAATGTACCAGCTCCTTCCTGTAGACATGATATGTACAGTTAGTTATTCTTTGTTTGACGCAAGTGTTATATTAAGTTCCTACTATCTGTACCGTTACTTCTTGTTAATTTGAAATAAATACTAACAAACATAATGTCAAAACAAAAACCGAACAAGTCAAACAGGAGCAGATCATAAAACAAGGATGCTTTGTACTAAAATATGGATAAAATATAAACAGGGAGTTGTCTAATGTCGTCAAGGAAGCCAACATTACGTTACCTGATGATCAGCATGTTGACTCAGAAAATCCTCAGGCTCCTGCTGCGACATTTCATTTGGGGCGACGGTTGTGACTTCACTGCTGGTCCCGTGAGAAACTCAAATCGGTCCCTCACGTTTGTGTTGCGTGGCATGGGTTAGGACATTGATAGGCATTATAGTGTGGTTGTGTGCACCAAATCGGACTCGGCTTCTTGCTCGATAGCCGCGCATAATTAATGCAAACGCAATGCTCTGTTTATGTGAACTCACGGAGTCCGACTCTGTGCACGTGCTCATCTCGACTCGATGGATTTATGAGCTTGATGACAAGTGTGTATTTTGTATTGGATTGATGTACTGCAATTCTAGTCATGTGAACAAGCAATTATCATTCCTAGTTATATGTGGCATGACGAAATACTGTACTACCAAGTTTGTATTGCAGTATCTTCAGTTTATGGGGTAGAGGGTGCTCAAATTGGATTGATTGAAGATATAGTTTAGGTGCAATTTGCTTGTTTTTATTAAAATTTAAGTTGATTGTAGTTCAAGGTGGCACAATCCTATCAGATGTTGTCATTTTGTCACAAAGAACACTGGTATTTGATGATTATTACCATAAGTACCACCATGTTGCAGGCATTGTGGTTACAAGTTTCACTCCAATTTTGATTGTTGTCTGTATGACTAGCAATCCGTTGAGCTGTCTAGGGTTATCATTCAGATAAGTTGTCACAACTTTTAATTGCATGGGAACTTTGGGATCCATGGCAGATGGGCATTGTAAAAAAACGGATCTTGAGTCGGAAGGCTAGCTTGTCCTCATTGTGACCTTAATATGATGATTTTTTTTCCCTGCCAGATTGAGGAGAAATTAAATGGACATCCAAACCGGAGCCAATAATGGATGAGCTGGATGAGGTCACAGTATCAATTTTAAATGGTATGTCATGTGTAGGTATGAAAAAATTTCCATTACTGTGATTTGTCCGCTAAGTAATTAAAATAACTGTATGCTGACACTGATTTCAAAAAGAAGTATTTTACAAATTTGAGACAAAATGTCTAAACTGAATTGCATTTACAATTAATTCTGATAACAGAAATTGGCACAAAACAAACTTGGTTTGACTTGTCAAGTTGAATTAAATTCATTAGTTAAAAAAATGTATGAGTTGTTAAGTGTAAAAGGTTTGTTAATGATTGGACTGTCTTTATAGCTGCCAACATCGATGAAGTCTTGCTCCACACCCTCCGTCGTGATGATTTGAGAGACCTTTTTCTTGGACCAGAACACTTTCTCAGGAGGAAACGGATTTGGGCCCTTATTAGTGTAGATGTGATTGGTTACCTACTTTGCTCTGAAAACATCGAGCATAACACTTTTTCTTTTCTTTTTTCCTAATTGTGTCTATTGTTTCTCTCTTGTTCATAATGTTTTGGATCTGGTTTCCTCTCGGCTGAGAATTCCACCGTACCAGACAAGGCTGCCCCGCATGAAGCCAGGAACTGTGTCTTCACCAGGAGGAACATCTCCAATCTGTCCTCAGACATCCACTCCTTTGGTGAAAAGCAGCCCAAAGAGGACCCTACAGCTTCCTGCTCCTCCACAATATGTTGTCTATACTAGACATGGGCAAACCCCGGCCCGCGGGCCACATCCGGCCCGCTGCGTGTCTCTGTCCGGCCCGCGTGAAGCCAGTCATAACCCCCCAACACCGCACCCCCCAACGAAACTTTGTCGGCACGTAACTTTGCCGAGTTAGTGTAGCGCGATAGCGATAGCGTGCTTCCCCCCCCGTCAACGAGGTGTAGGTACAGAATTAGTCCGGGTGCAGAATCGTTCCAGGCAGAAGTGACTGCCGATATGGCAACTCCATTGGGACATACCTCTACATCGCGTTCGAACGTGATATATGGATAGATCGCGGTACGTTTATAGAGTTGCCGTATGTGACGTAATTGGCAGTCGCCTCTGTCCAGTGGGCGAATGCCAACAACGTCACATACGGCAACTCTATTAGGACAAACTACATCGGTTGATTAAGCTTATCTTTTTTTTTCTGTCAATCCCTGCCGTATTTACAGTACTTTGTATTATATTATATACACGAAATTCTCTCTCTCTCTCTCTCTCTCTCTCTCTCTCTCTCTCTCTCTCTCTCTTCACATACATATATATATATATGTATATATATGTATATATGTATATATGTATATATATGTATATATGTATATATATATATATATGTATATATGTATATATATATATATATGTATATATATATGTATGTATGTATGTATGTATGTATATATATATATACTTATATATAAGCCCCAAATCTAGCGTGGGCGCTTCTTGGGGGCTCCTGATGAAAAAGCAAGTGGCCCCATTTCTCTTGGACAAAGTTGAAAATTCACTCCATAGACTTGCATTGAATTAGGGTTAACAATAAGGCTGAAACTAGGGTTAGGGTTAGGGTTAGCTGAAATTAAGGTTAGGGTTTCGGGGTTCCTCAAGGACTAGAAGCCCCAAATTTGGCGTGGGTGCTTCTTGGGGGCTCCTGATGAAAAAGCAAGTGGCCCCATATCTGTAGGACAAAGTTGAAATTTCACCCCATGGACTTGTATGGCATTGGGGTTAGGGTCCAAGAGTACACATACACATTTTCTTTTGCTTTATTGATTTAAGCTCATCGTCTCCAGCTGCAAAGGTACAGAAACCTTTCTGTGTTTTGATGTCGTGTGTGACAAAACATCACTTTTTTCTGTAAACTTGTGTTATCATTGTCTTTCATTGGAAATGACACAATCTTTCATTTCATTGTTGAGATGCCGAACACCAAGGCATTCCGTCGCTCTCTGGCCATGAAATGACGCCTGGAGCAAAAACGGGATTGGACACCTTTTCCACCTCGGAAGGACTTTGAACGTCGTGAGTACTTCCACGTTCATGATTTCATGTTCTGCCTGTGTTGTTATGTTGTATTCCAAATAAATCTTACAAAAACATATTTAGATTTTTCTTTTTTGTCAATTTACACAGGGCGCGGTACTGGTCAGCGACCTGGGTGCGAAGATGGCCCGTTTTGCTCCTGACTGACAAAACAGTGCAAGTTCGTTCTTAAGGCCCAGCAACCAGACAAGAAGGTATGGATCGTGATTTTGTCAAGCCACGAGTTTCTTTATGTTTTTGTTCTGGTGGTGGGAGACTCACATCTCTGTCCACTTGTGGATGGTTTTGTGTTCTCGCCCCGGGCAACAACCTTGAACACGGGCTTGTAACAGACTCCGCCCAGGATTTTGCTGCGCTACTGGCAACTGTGTTGGACCGCTTGCCCAAGGTTTGTTTATCTGCTGTGACAAACAAATTTGAACACATGAATGTCATCGCCCCTTTGTTTTATCAATATCAAGTAATTCCATGATCCATAGTTCAATAACAAGAATATTCATGAATTTATTTTGCATTTTTATGTTTGTTTGTTTTTTTTTTTTATATACAACTATTTTGTAGGTGTTTGTGCTTGACTTTCCACCTCGCCTGACTGTCAAGCCAGAACTACAAACAGCGCTACGTCAAGTATATCATCGTGTTGCTGCACGCATGGGTGTGTAAAATACATATTTTTGTTGTATTTTTTTCTCTTCAGTGACACTGTGCTAACAGATATTTCTTAGAATTGTGTGATTACATAATTGATTATGTGACACTTCTTCCAGGTGTAACATTTGTGTATATGGCCGATCACGTCCCCCTTCGTCAGCTGTACATGGTGGTGTTATGATGGTGTAAGTTTTGCCTTCTTCAGCCTTACTTGCTCTTCATTTGATATGATAAATATGTGTTAACATGTTGTTTTCTGTTCAGGTGCACCTCAGGACTGATTTTGGTGGAGCGTCTGCATGCTGCAGTGCTCCATCAGCTCGCACCCCCTTCACCTAGGCCAGGGGTGTTGTGCCACAACCAATCATCGCCCAGGGTGTCTCCCAGAGTGGTTGTGACAGGTCCTGTCCACATGCCAGTGTATGGACCCGCTCCTGAATGGACTCTTGTTGGACAGGAGGTTGAGGTAACCTGTTCATCCCTCTTTTTTCTTTTTTTCCCCCAATCGTGTATTTGTCAAACAGTGCAACTTTTTATTTTAAAAATGAACACTTATCCTAAGTTGACTCTGATTTCCTCTCCTCTTTTTTTTTATAGACGGTACCAACAGCTGTTGAGACTGCATTTTACACAGACATCCCGTCCAATCCCGTGTGGTTCAGTGAGGCTGTGCTGCTGGACCACATGGAGACCGTCGTGGAGTCATCTGGCAGGGTTTCCCCAGCTGTCACGGTAACATTCACACAATTATTCATACACTTATCAACTAGGGGTGGGTGAAAAAAAAAATCAATATTGCAATATATTGTTGTGCTTTCTGTCGCAATAAATAATCGATACACTGACGGCAAATATCAATATTTTTTTCCAAACACCACCTGTCCACCTGTCCCGGGAAAGATAAAATCTCTCACAGGACACAATTTGTCCCGTTTTTTATGGAAAATGACAAAACCTCATTTAACTTCCGTCTGTGGTCTAGATAGGGTTGCCAACCCTCCCGTAAAATACGCGATTGTCCCATATTTGGCAACTAAAAAGCCTGTCCCGTAATGAACTGATGGGGGACGCACTTCACTTTGTCCCGTATATTTTGGGGACGCGGTTATTTATTTATTTATTTTGTCTGCATCATTTTTTTTAATTGATTTTCAGAATCGGGGCAGTGAAAGGATTTTTTTCCCTCTTTCATCTTCCCGTCGGTTTGTATATCCCAAGTCCCCAAGTTGAGATAAGACAAGTTGCTACTGAAAGCACTGTCCTTGTTTACATGAAAGTTATTAATGTTCATGCACTTTAATATGTTTGCTTGTGCAGTGCACGTTTGTTTGTACATTATACAAAGTTTTGGAATAAATGCAAGATCACAGGCATTTTCCTTTTTATGGGTATTTTTTTCTTTTTCAGTCACATATCGTCTGCAAAATTTCGAAGATATCGAAGATATCGTGTGTCGTGATGTTGTCATTATCGTGGGCCAAATATCGTGACAGTATCGAATCGTGGGTTAGCCGTATCGCCCCACCCCTATTATCAACACAAGATCACATATGTACAGTACATGTACAGTTTAATTAGTGTGTTACTTTGTTTATGAATTCATTTCTTTATGTTCTTCCAGATGTCCAGCCTGAGACGTCGATCAGCACGCGTTGCCTCAAAAACCAAAACAAACAAGTGACATGTTGGTATTTGGGATATGTGTATTTCATTGTGTGCATCTTTGTGATAGGACAATAAATGCAGTTCTTTAAACGTTACTTTGTGTCCTTGTATTTGCAGGTGTGGGCAACACGTTCAACTGTCCACATGACTGAGTCTGCCTCCAGCAATGTCACAGCAGTGCAGCAGGTTTGTACTTATTCATTTCCACTTCATCACCTGTGTGTGTTTTCTAGGCTTTACACCCATCTTATCGGCTGTATCGGATCGGCCGATATTTGGCATTTTTTCGGGCGTCATGTCATGAATCACCATAATCTGTCTCATTTCCTCCAAAGTAGTTTCACAGCATCGACATGTTTATTTGTTTGTATCCGAGAGCTAATGATTCATGATTCAAAAACCTTCATTTTCGTCTTCGTGCCTCTTCCTGTTTTGAGTACTGTCGCTATGTGACGGACAATAAAGTTTCTTTGAATCTGCAATATATGCAACGCTACAGTACCTCGCGGGGGAACTTTGGTAAAAAAATTCAACACCACAAATTTAATCAGGCACTTTGAAAAGATACACACGGAGGAGCATGTCGAGTTCAAGAAACGCAGCGCGGAGAAAGAAAAAGAAAAGCAAACTCTGAAACGGATGCTAAAGCAAACAACTTTCGACGGTGCTTGTGAGAAGGCAAGGGGTGTACAGAAACAAGTATTTATTGCCTCTAACGTGATTGGATCGGTGATTGGCACAAAAATCGTGACCGTGTAAAGCCTAGTGTTTTCCTTTCTATGTTTATTGGCATAAAATCACATCTTTCTCATTTTAATCAGGTGGAGGCGACGCCACAGATGACCAGAGCTGTGCCCGTGGTTCCTGTGGCTCCCGTGGTTACCAGCACCAAGCCAGAGGAGGCCAGCACCGTCCAGGAGGCAACACAGAAGATCAACTAAGCTAAGGAGGCTTTTCTTTCTTCTTCTGTTGCCTTTGACTGCTCCGCTCGTTCTATGCCTCGCACATGTGATTTGTGATCCATCATCAGTTAGTACTAGTGAAGATGCAGTGGCAGATCATGGCACTGGTGTTAGATTAGCCACAGGTGGAGAGCTGCTGACGTCACTTTCCTGCGCCGCGCGATTACTTTGAGATTGCGATTTCGTTTTCGAGTTGTGGTAACTCTTGTGCAGGGCAGGACCACGAAAATGAAAAAGCAATGCTCTCAGTTTTCTTTTTGATTGTGTCATAAAAGGTGCGACACGAATAAGAAAATGAAAATGCATATAGCAATATTTATTAATGATTTTAATTATGAGTCAAATAATGCAGCTTCGTTCTTAAAATGAAAAAGCATTCTGCTATTGCTTTTTCATTTTTGAATTTTACATTTCATATTGAATTTTGGTAACTCTTTGCTGGTGCATGTTTTGAAAATTAAATCTCAAATGTGTTTTCCTTCATTTGAATTAAGTACAAGAATGAGCAGTCATGAATAAGAAAATGAAAATGCAGTTTGGATTATTTATTAACCATTTTAATTATGAGTCAACTAATGCAGCCACGTTCTTAAAATGAAAAAGCATTTCTGCTGTTGCTTTTTCATTTGGATTATGGTAACTGTCTGCTTCCACACTCCAGTGGTTCTGCACATTAGTATAAATAGAGTGATTCTCTATCATGACATCACAGGACAGCGGCACTCTGACAGATTCCATGAACCTGGACACTGATGATCCAGACTTTGGACCAGATGAGCCAACAGGCCACAGTGGAAACGGGTCAGAACATGGGACTGGCTGCTGAAAGTATACAGGTAGGTGGCGCTGTCATCCCAAGTTGTGTGGTGTGGAGGATCGGGGTCAAAGTTCCAGATGCTCACAGATGTGACTGTGGATTCAGGAGGAGTGTTTGAAGGCTGGACTCCCAACAGTGATTGGCTGCTGAGGACCTCTCAATCACAATCAGGTTTTTTAGTGGCTGTGAGATTGAAAGTGAGATTGCATTGTCCAAGGAGGAGGACAGCAGTCAGTCATGTTTCACCTCCAGTCAACACGCAGTGGTTCACATGAAGGTCCAAGAGGCCTACAGACCTACACAGAGTCTGGATGTGGCAGCACAGTGGCATCATTGTCTTTGTTGTGTTGTTTGGTCATTGTGATCCAATGTAATGTGAGAGAAGGACGAGTGCAGTTATATTGGAGTGAGTTGCTTACAAATACAGATCGCACGATTTCTATCCCAATTGTTAATTGGGAAAGAGACCTGTCTCTCCAGCCTCGCTCTAATTTCTGGAGAACAATCTGCCTGAACACCTTTTCACTGATAAAACAACCTATTCTACAATTAATACATTTTAAAGTACTCCACAGGATCCACTCCACCGGGCAGCGGATGTTTCAGATGGGCATGACCGCCTCTCAGACCTGCTCACACTGCACAGTTAATGCGGGGTTGGTGGGGGGTCGGGGGTTGGGTGGGTGGTGCTCCGGGGGGAGGGCTGGTCCGTCCCTGTGTCGGGGGACTGGCGCTGGATCGTACGCGGTGGGGTCGCATGCCTGGGGTGGGGCTGCGCGTTCGCCGGCTACCGCTCCTGTGTGCCCGGGTGGTGCGGTGCGGTGGGGGGGCGGGTCCCCTTTGGCTCCTGGATCCCTGTGGTGTCCCCGGCCCCGATGTCGCTGAGGGGACGCCCTGACCGGGAGTCCCCCCTGGTCACATAATAGGTGTTTTTTAAATGTTTTTTTCCCCTAAATTTTTAATTAATTTATTTATTTTCTTCTGTTTCGGGGGATTTGTGTCTTGGGTGATCGCTGCCTGGCCTTCTGGCCTTAAGACCCTCTCCAATCTTAATAGCATTATAGACACTTAGGGCCTGGGGGGGTGGTTCGTTCCTTACCACCCCTCCATTTTAAACGCACCATAGTTCAACACACCAGCAAGTTCACATATACACACACTGACACCCCTACACACAGTGGGGTCGGCCTGCTAGCGGGGGCGGGATCCAGCATCTTTCCCACTTTGGATGGGCCCTGTGCAGTCCGGTGCCCCTGGGGTGCGAGACCGGCTGGGCCTATGGGGACCTCGCCACTTGCGGCGATGCGCCATACTGGGTCCGTAGGGGGGGGGCCTCTGGGTGCCCGGGCCTGCCTTGGGTACCGATCCTCCCGGTGGGTGAAGGGGCTGAGTCCTGTAATGGGGATGAGTCCGGTCTCGCTTGCCCTGGGGGGCCCCGTCCGGAGGACGGGCTCTGCTGTCTGTTCGCCCCGGGTGGTGTCCCTTCTCCTTGGGGTATCTGCCTCCCTGTCATCTTGCCCTGGCTCCTCGTGGGGCGGGTGCCCTCCGGTCCGGGGGCCTGCTGCTCCGGGCCTCTTCCTGGCCGGCATTGCGGCGTGTGTGCCGTGTCCGGGCCCCCCCCCCCCCGGGCTCGTCGCTGGCGTGGGGCGGTTGCGGCCTCGGAGGCCGCACTAATTGGCAGCCTACTTCCAGTGACGTACTTAACCACACACACCACCACATCCACACACACACACACACACACACACACGCACGCACGCACGCACGCACACACACACACAGGAGCAGGAGCTCTAATTGGCTGAGAGCTAAATATCTTCTTATCTTACTGGGTGTAAATTAATCTGTCCATTTTTTAAATGTCGAAATTTAACATTTGGTTTCTATTTTTTCAGATATTATTTCTGTCAAATTCATTTGAATCAACAGAAGAAGAAAATCAGTGTGTAGTTCAAACTTTGTGCGTCTTTGTGTTCAGTTTTTCTACTGTAGTTGTGCTTTTCTTTTCATTCCAGATGAATTCCACTCAATATCCTTTTCAAACCTTGTAGGTGTTGAGTGAGCTGCAGCGCCCCCTGGCTACAAGTTTAATACTTTGACTCTGCCGACCGAGGTAAAAAAACCAACAAACTCTGACACTTTGCTGAGGACCTCCTGGAGGAGCTGAAGGTGCAGAACCTTCTCAGGCCTCTCTGAGGAGGAACTTGCGGCTGTCGGTCCTCTGCTGCCCCCTGCTGGTCACACAGGCCTCTTACACCTCCGTTTGTCTGTTCAGCACATATTCAATTTTTTAATGGCTCTGTAAACGTCACTGATGAGACGATTTTATGATTCCTGCAGTTAAAATGTTTTAATTCCAAATCTGCAAAAAGCTTCTGATCAATGAAGACAGAGTTGATTAAAATGATTTCAAAATTGACCCGTTTGAGAAAAGCTGCACTGTGGCATTGTTTGCATGTTGTTTTAGCTCTCAGTGGCTTCATTTCGCATTTTTCTTAAAAGCTTTGTTTAGTGGTCCATTGTGGTCAATGGGACACTGAACATCCGCTTTGTGTGCCCGAGTTTTAAGAGGATCAGGTGCGGACATTTTAGCATTTAAATTATTATGGCTTATTAGCATAGGTACGTAGTACCTCACCTGTCCGTTCTTTTTACAGTGCTTCCTGAACACCTCACTGGCACACTACAGCCGCCTGCGAGCACAAAGCTGCGCAGAGCCTCCTCGTTGTTCTCCTCACCTGGAGGACGCTTGGTGATCAAGACCTGTGGCCCAAAACTCGGTCCTATAAGATAAGTGCAGGAACACTGCCGCTTCGCCCGCACTTGATTGTGCTAGCCGCCCCGTACAGACGGTGGACGGTGCATGTTGCTTCCGTCCCGCCTTGGTTTTACTTGTTGTTTTTCCGTTCTCGTTGTGTTTTTCTTCGTTTGCTTACGTCGCCACTGCTGACCCTCAGACAGCAGACGTTACACTATCAAGTCGCCGGTCCAGCCACAGTGGTGTGTGTGCGTGTGCGTGGTTGGTGGGAACGTGTGTGTGTGTGTGTGTGTGTGTGTGTGTGTGTGTGTGTGTGTGTGTGTGTGTGTGTGTGTGTGTGTGTGTGTGTGTGTGTGTGTGTGTGTGTGTAATTGCATTGTTTGTTTGTTTTTCTTGCTATTTCAGTACATTTGACAGATTTTAGGGAACTTTTAGTAACCAACTGTTTATCTTTTCTTTTGTAGTCGCTGAGAGCTGCTGGTTGTGGCGGTGTCCCGGGTGGTGGGCCCCTTCGCGTGCTGTAACCCGGGATTGTGGTTGTTTTCTTCTTTTTTTTTGCACTTCACTTTCTTTGCAGGTGTGTCACGTGTGAGTGGGGTGTTCCTTGTTTTCTTTGGTTCCTCCCCCGTTTGGCCCCCTCATCGGTAAGCCTCAGTTTCTACACCAAGAATAAGGAGCTCAGTAGCTCCGTTTTAAGTGTTGGTCTGTTTGTTCCTTTTATTTTTAAATGTTGAATAAAAGTTGGTTTGATATTTTAAACATTCTGAACCACGTCTCCTACTCCTTCCTCGTAGAACTTACCTGTGTGCCTAATTATTACTTTTGTGTTTAGTAGAACTCCCTGGGTGAAATTCCCAGGGTGGCGTTGTCGGTTCCTTTTCATTTTGTTAAATTCCCAATATTAAATCTTGCTTTATCAGATAGCCATAACCACTCTCATCGCCACAGGATATTTGAGTCAACTGAGTCAAACTGTCATGTCTACTTCCCAGTCTCAATAAACATGTTCACTACTGCTTTGTGCGAGCTTCTTAAATGGAGGTTTGTCGGGGTTTTTCCCTTTTTAGAAGCAAGCCACATATTTTCTGTCTTTCCACCACAAGACATTGGCTTTTGTCACTCTCTTCGTCGTATTGGGAAAAAGTGGCATATCGGACTTTCCCGCCGCGACTCGCTTGTCAACATACTGCTGTGAAAGAGGGGTGACGTCACAGAACGCGAGGTGCATTTAGGTGCTGCTGCGTAAAACGAAAACATTTTCCTGGGCAAATATTCATTTGACAGACGTAAACGAAGTGAAATATGACTTCAATTTAAGTTTGTTTTAGTTTGTTTTTATAAACACACAAAAAAGTTTGAGTTAGTTATCGTTTTTGAAAAAAGTTCTTGACTTCTACTTTAGAGATATTGATGACGAGTTGTTGTATATAAACGGTGTGACTATGTGGTTCGGCAAGCGGTGGTGCTGTCTGTACATAGCTTAGCAAACGGCTAGCGCTAGCACCCCTTTTCAATGCCAGAGTGAAAAGATCCTAACAGAGTGTTATGACCCACGGGTGGGTCTAGGTGCCTCTATGTTTGTGTCTGTGTGTGTGTGTGTGTGTGTGTGTGTGAGAGAGAGAGTGGATGACGCCTTGCAGGTGCGGTCCTGGATGTCGGCTGCTGATTGGACGTGCCACGGCTGAGAAGGAGGAGCAGTCGAGCCAGCCTGACGGTCGTCCCTCCTCCGCTCCCAACTCTGCAGTTAGTCACTTCTGAAATGCTGTTAGAGCACGCAGCCGTAGGTAGTGATGGCCGATCTCGGCTTTGTTGAAGCTTCGACACTTGTTTCAAAAAATGGTTCATTACTCGAGGCTTCAATGACACAGTGCTCGAGGAGGTCATCTAGTGCTCAATAAAATGAAGTGCAATGGAAACGTGTTCATTGTTTCATAGGTTGTTTGGGATTTGATTCGCCATGCATTCTTGTTGGACAACACTACATGCTTGTATGGTTCAATGCTGACACAATAAAATAAAAATGAAAAATAAAGACAATGTCTCTTTTTTGGCACGACTGATTGTAGTAGACTATAGCTCTTATACTTAGCCTGACAGTTTGTGCAATGAATTATGTTATATCCTAAAACAAGACTAAATAGCCCATAGTTTAAAAATATGTTCAATAGTAAGTGTTCAGTGGGTCAGATGTCAAATGTGATCTATTTAAAATGTAGAATAGATGAGCTAAATAACACATATATAATACACATTGATGGGAATTGAACCGTCGCCTCAGTCTTGCAAGTCCAAGATTGTCATAATGTACCACAAACCCAAATCACACTCCCTTTTTTCATCGAAGCTGTTTGAGTAGCGTTAGCACACCGTGATTCCTCATCAACTACAGGCCTACACTTCAAATAATTATGAGAAAAATCCAACGTAAAGAGAGCACTTCCATTAGGAAATAGTCAACATGAAATTTCGTCTTCTACTGACACCTGCTGGTCAAATTGAATAGTTGCAAATATTGTGAAGAAGTTGTCATCTAATTCTAATCCTAAACAATATGGCCATTCCAAGTCAAGTATTAAGACAATTAATCAGGTTTGTACTGCTTGATTGAACACATTCATCCCGTTCCAGTGCACTAAAACCCACTTCCCTTCAGGACCGTGTCAGCGAAGCCAAAACTTCCTTGAGTGACGCTGTTTCCCAGCATGCAATGCGAGCTAGCGATTCACAATACTATTTCATCACAAACATGGATGTAAAAAATAAAAAGGGAAAAGCGGAAAAATGAAACCTCAGGAACAGCAACCATTGCAATACAAGCAGAACTGGGCCGAAGTTTTATATTATGTACACCATAATACAGCCTTCTGGTGGACAAGCCATACTATTTAATCCGTGTCTTCCTATGGCACTTCCGTGGGTGGAAGCTCGTCGTAGAGGTCACGTGCTGGTTGCTGGATGTCTGCTGCTGATTGGACGCGCCACGGCTGAGAAGGAGGAGCAGTCGAGCCAGCTTGACATCGTCCCCCCTCCTCCGCTCCAAACTCTGCAGCTCGTCACTTCTGAAACGGTGTTAGACCATGCAGCCGCAGCCGCAGCCGTAGGGGTGGGCTGGCATTTTCTTTGTCCCCTCTTTTCTCCTGTTTATTAAGTATGTAGGGAGGTTAGCCTTTCTGTATTTGGGTTCTCTTTCTTTCTTTCGTTTGTTCTTAAGGCAAGCTAGTTGGTTTTTGGTTTATTATTTGCTGCCCACCGGTTAAGTTGTTTTGTTTATTTAATTTAATGATTAATAAAATGTTTTTTGTTGAAACTGCCAACTGCAGTGAAAAATTAATGAGGCTTGGGAGTCGGGGAAGGTGTCCCACACGTTGCGTCTCGGTCCCCCTCGACGGGACGTAACACAGAGTTTTCGCCGTGACAGCAGGTTGAGCTCCTACCGTGTTACAGGTGACGTCGTCACGTTAGCCTGTTCCATCCCTGCTAAATTCTTTAAAGAACTACCGTAAGTAAACTTTTAAATTATAATACGCTCTACACTAATTGTAATTTCCTGCCCGTGGTTCTATATTGCAACAGTTGACGGCTCATATCAGCAGATAAACAGCAACAATCTGGGCATTGCGGGTGATTCATAAATATGTAATTTCTTATTAATTAGCCCATAAGTGTTGTACACCAGTGTGACACCAATTGCTTGTTGCTGACAGCAGTGAAGAAATGACACTCTAGTGGTTCTGCACATTAGTATAAATAGAGTGATTCTCTATCATTACATCACAGGACGGCGGCACTCTGACAGATTCCATGAACCTGGACACTGATGATCCAGACTCCGGTCCAGATGACACAACAGGCCACAGTGGAAACGGGTCAGAGCATGGACTGGCTGCTGAAAGGATACAGGTAGGTGGCGCTGTCATCCCAAGTTGTGTGGTGTGGAGGATCAGGGCCAAAGTTCCAGATGCTCACAGATGTGACTGTGGATTCAGGAGGAGTGTTTGAAGGCTGGACTCCCAACAGTGATTGGCTGCTGAGGACCTCTCAATCACAATCAGGTTTTTTAGTGGCTGTGAGATCGAAAGTGAGTGAACATCATTAAATAAAGAGCTCCTGCAGGGTCCCAATTTGACAAGTACACTGCTAGGTGTGCTGCTTCGTTTTCGCCAAGGCCCTGTAGCATTCATGACTGACATTGAGGGAACGTTTCATCAAGTAAGAGTTTCCAACCAGGATATAAACTTCTTACGCTTCCTCTGGTGGCCAGATGGGGACATTACAAAGGACCTACAAGAGCACAGGATGCTGGTCCACATCTTTGGGGCAGTGTCATCCCCAAGCTGTGCTTCATTCGCCCTGCTGAAAGCAGCTGACGACAATCAGCATGACTTCCCAGCCGAGGTTATAAACACTGTTTGTCAAAATTTCTACGTGGATGATTGTCTAAAGGCCGTCAGCACGGTGGAACAAGCAATACATCTGTACCAGCAGCTAACAGACCTGTGCGGTAGAGGTGGATTTAAGCTCAATAAGTGGGTGAGCAATCATCGCTCGGTGCTGGCCGCCATTCCTGAAGAGCAGAGAGCTAAAGAGGTAAAAACACTTAACCTTGACTGAGACCAGCTCCCTATGGAGAGGGCCCTTGGAGCTCAGTGGGATGTACAGCAAGATACATTCACATTCAGCATCAGAACCAAGCTGGGATGGGATGAGGAAATCCCTCAGGTCATGGTACATCCCATATATAGTTTTTCAAGCGCCAAACTACAACAAAGGAACTCATCTATAACAAATCTACAACCTTGTGTTAATTCTGATTAATAAACTAAAGCTTATTCGATTATCATTATGTTGTTTTTTTTTTAAACGCTCATACAAAACAAAAAAAGTGGAGGGAGAGTAGTCTGAATCGGATTCTGGAGCATTGCTCTACCTCATCCATCGCACTCATTAGCGTCACATCCACTTGTAGTGCATCATTTCCGCCAGCAAGCTTCTCCTGTTAGACCTTCCCCGAGGTGGTTGGTGGGGTGACAAGCACCCCGCACGTGACCTCTACGATGAGCTTCTACCCACGGAAGTGCCATAGGAAGACACGGATTAAATAGTATGGCTTGTCCACCAGAAGGCTGTATTATGGTGTACATAATGATGATGTGGTGAAGCTGCTGTTGTCTGACTGTTTGCTCTAAATGTCCTCCAGTGGATCTTCTCACTGGAGGTCCTGACCACGGTTATAATAGTTAACGAAAACGAACAAAATAACGAAAACTTCAATTGAAAAAAACAATTGTCACGTTCCCAGGGGTTAGGATTTTGGTACCTGCCTCGTTGGGGTTTTGAAGCGAGCAGAGCTGAGACCATAAGGGTGACGTAGCAACGTTCAGGACACTGATTGGCCAAAGGCAGTCTTTCACGAAAGTCCAAAACCGCCATTTTCAAATGCCTCGCGTGTGGATTTTTACATTAACACGTATTAAAAACTGAAAAGCTTATGAAACTGTACCATGGGTGAACAAAGAACTACAGAAGTTTCTGTTCTCTGTGGCCGAAGAAAAAGCACAATGCAGACAGTTGTGCAGAAAGTTTAGTGTTAGCTAAAATATCGGGCACACAGACGTACTTATTATGTATACATTTCTTTCCATTGTAACAGGTCACTACAAGATCTGCAATCCATTACCTAGAATTGGTTTTCCTTAAACAGATGTACAGGATTACTAATCTGACTTTGATGGGCAAATTTGACAACAGAATACAATTATGAAGCACTAAAACACAGGACCACAAAACAATTAAATGCATGATGAAATAATGATATGCTTTGTTAAATGAAATAAAATGGCATTTTCAACTAAGTAATAAAATAGTCGGTGGTGCAGTGGTTAGCGCTGCCGCCTCACAGCAAGAAGGTCGTGGGTTCGATTCCGGGGCCTGGACCTGGGACCTTTCTGTGTGGAGTTTGCATGTTCTCCCTGTGTCTGTGTGGGTTCTCTGCGGGTTCTCCGGCTTCCTCCCACACTCCAAAAACATGCACGTGAGGTCAATTGAACGTTCTAAATTGCCTGTAGGTGTGCATGTGAGTGTGAATGGTTGTTTGTCTGTATGTGGCCCTGCGATGAACTGGCGACTTGTCCAGGGTGTCACCCTGCCTTCGCCCTAAGACAGCTGGGATAGGCTCCAGCAGACCCCCGTGACCCTGAATAGGAATAAGCGGGTATAGAAGATGAATGAATGAAATCTTTATTGAATGAATGACACATTTTATTTCACTCGTGGTTTATGTAATTATTATTTTTTGCTCCATAGCTTTCATGATTCAGCATTACATGTTAAGCATGATGAATTGCATGAAAAGAGAGAGCACTCGCTGATAAATTAACATGGTGTGCTGTTTAATTCCATGAGGACGACAAAATATTTGCAAATTTGTGTTAGCTACACACATCGACAGGTGCAAGAGAAAGGGAGGAACTTTCAAGATCGTTGAGTTTTTATTTATTTATTTTTTTAGTTCTGATGAAATAAATAGACCAATCATTTAATTACTTTTTCTGCTTTCCAAAGAGGTTATTCATTAAAAAATATGTGTGGCAGTGCTGTTATGGTCCATAGAGAGTTGCTTCAAAGAATTATCATTTATTATTCAGTGGCACATTGCTCACTTGTTTAATACAGAAATAATAGTATATTATTATAATAATACAATTTTATTAATATAATAATAATGTTAATGATGATGATGATAATAATAATAATAATAATAATAATAATAATAATAATAATAATAATAATAATTATTATTATTATTATTATTATTATTATTATTATTATTATTATTATTATTATTTCTAAAATTTCCAAACAACAATCGTCAGTTGTTCCGTAAAAAATACATTGATTTCCATGTTGAATTTTGTACGGTCCGTGAGCGCGCACGTCTGTCAGTGACGGTCTCCACACTGACACAACTGCGCATGCTCTATTATCCCATCAATGCGGAAGTCAAAAAGTTTTGGGAGCCATGCGCTGGGTGAGCAACTTCATTGAAAGGAATGGGACGCCATCTGGGGGCTTGCCGCACTGTCACGCAGGTTGTGACGTTGCGGGCCGGCGACGCCGACAGGTATGATGTGAATGATTGACAGCTACCATTCGTTCCCGTTAGCGAGAGGATTAAAAACAAACAGACACCATAATGGCATCAAAAAGGAGTTATCCCAGCGGTGTGGAGAAACGGAAGGAAAAGATAACTGATCAAGAAAAACTTGCAAAAGGGAAAGGTAAGTTATTTGTTTGTGATGTGGGCTGGAGAGGTGGAGGTGAAACGCTGTTGTCCCCCCCCCCCCAAGTTTGTTTATTTGTCCTGCTAGCCAGCTAGCTAGCTAGCGTCGGATAAATGTTAGCTGGCTGGCTAATATTTGTTCGTCATGAATCAGCGTTTTTGTTTGTTTTATGAAAGTTGACCATATCCTGCCATGTTGGCCTATCCTGCCATGGGAATGACTGATTGACTCCAGACCCGTTTATTCACATTCTAACAGGGAGGGCGGGAGGGAGGGCATGTTGTAGTTGTTGTTGTAGTCAGTCCCCTGTTATTGTTCAGTTCACATATTTGACTCTTAATGTTATTTTAGCCTTAACTTAGGATGAATTTACTAAGCTTAGTTTGTATTTTGTAGGCCCTTAATTAGAAATGTGCTACTGTTTTAGAATTCAAAGAAATATTTTATGGAAATACTTTATTTGGCATGGTGTTGACTATTTTAGACTGTTGTGGCAGTGGGTCATTTATCTTAGTTTTATTACTTTAACTAGTACAGTGTGTAAAGTAATGCCAAAAACTCTTAAAAATGACAGTTTTGTAATTGGGTAAAAGCTTTAAAGGGACACTGCAACCATAATGTTTAATTTAAAAACAAATGAATTTTTAATTTTCCTATATTACTGCAACATCACTGTAATAATAAAATAGGAAAATGCGCTTCTGATCTATTTTGCTTGATGATCTAATGAGCTTTGTCTCTGCAGGAGCAATTCTAAAATATGTTGGCGCTCCAGACATTGAGCCAGCGGGATCTCCCGAACATCCTGACCAGGAAGCTCCAGGACCAACACGTTCCTCAGAACCTCCTTCTGTCCAGGTGAATAATGTGTGTTATTCTTAGTAGCTAAGCTGATAAGTGTGGGACGAAACTAAGGCAATTCAGCATTATTTTGATTGTTGGTTTGCTTTTTAGTGTTGCACTTGTTGGTTTGTTGGATTTTCTTATTTAAAGTAAGCATTTTTTTTTATGAATACTCAATCTGTTGTATTTATTGACATATAGAGGATTCTTTTCCTGGTATTATAGTGTTTGTTTGTTTTTAAATCAGTTTAACTTGCCTGAGTTGCTCAACTGAAGATGTTTAATTTTACCTGTAGCCTGTTTTGCTCACGAGGTGTAATAGATTGTGGAATCTTAGTAGACCTTAGTAGAGGCATGCTGCTGAGAGTGGCAGCAATCAGCTCTGATGACCATGGTGCTTGTAAATAAGGCAAATGCGCCATCTAGTGGGATGCAGCATGTTTATTCGTGTTGGAGCAATGACAAGTACGACTAACAAAACAAAAGATGCACAGGGTAAAAAAAAAAAATCATAAACTCAAGCCCAACAAAGATAACAGATGGGCATAACTGTAACATTACATAGTAATGATTACTAGTACTACCAAAATTTCTATATTTTACTTTTCAACTCCAACTTGAACTATTCATCCCCTTTTTTCAGCAGCCATTAAGACAAAAGGATGACACTTATGCATTGCATCAAACTGTGATGCACAAAATAAATTAAATTAAATCAAAACAATAAATAAAGTGTGCATTAACCAGGGGGCAGTGCAATACAGTACAGGACTCAACTGATATAGTGCAGTTAGGCAGTATAGCCTATAACAGCTGTTTAGCATCCACGTCAGCTGTATGCTTCGCAGACAAGTGAAACGTAAGACTGCTCGTACTCCGGTGGAAACTAAATACAGCTTTACAGTAAATGCATATCACTTTTGTCCTGTCAAGACTGCCATCTGGCAGGGTTTTGAAGTGGAACTTTCCATTTACAATTGACGCCTTATCCATGTTAGTCCTTCCTAGTGCTCATCTACGCTCAGTGTCTTTTTCTTTTTTTTGTTGTGCTTACAAGCCGGCTGCAAGCGTGTGACTGTGTGCTGTGAGTCAATTCATTTCCCGTTTGCACAATCTACGGAGCGGCCAAAGGTTCAAAAAGCACTTTAATTAATTAATTAATTAATTAATTAATTAATTAATTAACTATGTGTTAGGTGGGTTTGCCCCCACCTTCGCGTCATCAATCACACCTGCGCCGGAGTGCAATCTTTGCATCCCTCAGTGCGTTTACATGGTACTAGAGAAATTTGAATTATTGCCTTCGGCGCGAAACAACCAGCAAACGCGAATAAGAATGTTGACATTTGGAGAGAGGATGAGACCGGGGCGATGCTTTCTCTTCTAAAAGAGATGGACATATTAAAATAACGCGCAACGGAGACCTTTTTAAAAAGGGTAGCGCAGCAAATGCAGGGCTCCGGCTTTGCGCAGCCCTGAACAAATACGTATTCCTTCGTATTTATATTTCTACCTTTTTGTTCACATTTTTTATAAGTTAGAAGAATTTCAACTTTGTAAATAAAAGCACAGCAAAGAGATGTTTTTCTGATTTGTTTTTATTTCGATAATTTCGCTGTTATTCTGCTGGAAACGGCGTGCAGCGGCACAAGCTTCCTCCACGGTCGGCTCTTTAATGAGCGTGTGTATAACTGAAGACACCGTTCCTTTGCAAAACCTGTACACAAACTCTCCCACCAGTCTGCGCAGAACCGGCATCCAACAAGAACGAGAGTTTGGGGTCCGTGGCGACGGCACAAAGCGTAGCATCGAAGACATTGTGTTGTTGTAGCCCTCCAACAGTAAACAACGTTCTTGTCTCATGGTTATCTTTTAAGATAACCATGAGCACAAGAAATAGGGTACAGCTTATCTGCAAAGTAAGTAACACGTACATTATGAACTATCATTCTATATCATAATGATGTAATATGTCAACCGAAAGCAGCTGACCAGCTGAAAAGGCTCACTCCACCCCCTACTGTTGGGAGGAGGACACGTTCCCGTCAGTAATTCAAATTTCTCAGCTGCATGTATAGGGGGACAAGGTGAGAACTCCGATTGGACGAGAAAACCAAATTATTGCTTAGTCCGATTAAGCTCTGCATGTAAACGCACTGATTACACCTGTGCCAGAGTGCAGAGTGAAAGCAGCTCTTTTAAAAACAAGCGCAGGCTGAAGTCAGCACTCTGTCCTCTGGCGTGTCCACGCTGAGAACTCTGTCCTTCGCAGTTCTTAGCATTTCGGCTAGCAATCCCAGAGCGGGCTGGGCCATAAGCACAGCCGGAGGAGGAACCCTGGAGGGTGCCCGTTCATCGGGAGGTGGCGCTGTGTGTGCGTGATCGTTGTGCATTCACCGCAGGCCCCCCCCGCCCCCCCTCCTCCTCTGGCGCTCGGCGGGGAGGCTGCCTTGCAGTTGAACACCGGTGCGCCGAGACGGGTACTGGAAGGACGCTGGTCTCAACCCCCTGCCTGGGTGCAGTCGCTCCGTCTTCCTCTGTTTTCTCCATTCCCCTCTGTTACTGTTGCGGCGGCGATGTCCTCGCAATCAATTGCCGCACCAGTCTAGCCGGGTAACAGCGGTGTCACCACCACAACGCGGACACTTTTCCTTTGATTTTGGTTTATTTGGTTTAGACAATTCAGTTTGTCTGTTTCTTTTGTTAGCGTAACCACTTTCTTTGGTTGGTTTTCTTTTCTTTGTTTTGTTGTGAAATTTTGGTGAAACTTTGGGTTTTCTGTTGAGTAGCTATCTTGTTCCCCAGTGATCGTTACCTTTTTGTTTTGGGTTTTGGTCCTGTGTGTGTGTGTGTGTGTGTGTGTGTGTGTGTGTGTGTGTGTGTGTGTGTGTGTGTGTGTGTGTGTGTGTGTGTGTGTGTGTGTGTGTGTGTGTGTGTGTGTGTGTGTGTGAAGAATAAATAAAAGTTTTCCTTTCGTTCTAACTGTTTAACGCTTGCCTGGGTGTCTCAAGGTATTAGTATGTTAATTTTGTTCTCTTTTCTTTAGGACAGGAGTTGGCGTAGCGTGAATTTTGGTTTGTAGTGATTCCCTTAGCTTTGTTTATTCCCTTTTTTGAGTTTTCTTTGGTTTCTTTGGCCCTGTTCCCCTTATTTTCTTATGTTGAACAGTCTTTTTGGTATGGTTCTTATTTCCTTGACACTCAGGCAGCTCAACCTGGTCTATTTTAAATTGTTGTCAAATAAAGCTGTTTCATTGGAAGTCCGTCTCGTCCTCTTAAATTTCAAAGCGTAACGAACCTGTGTAGCCCGAGGAATTTTATTATAGTTTATTTCCTGGGGTGCAACTCCCCAGGTGGCATTGTCAGGCACCCCCCCCCCCCCCCCCCCCTCCCACAATTTTCCTTTATACCCACCATCTGAATTGTCTCCACCTCCGCCAGACCCTCCCCCTCGCCACATCTAGTCTTTTTTTGATAGGCTGCCCTCGCTATTAACCTCCCTCTCATCACAGCTTTAATTGTGTCCCACAGTATGGAAGTGTCTACTGGACTATCTATGTTCTCCTCCATAGAGCATTTAATCTCTTTCTTAACCTCCTCCAGTGTTTTTGGATTATTTAGCATACCCACATTTAATCTCCAAAGTGTGTTTTTCTTCCTCTTATTTAGACAAATAATAAGGTAATTAATACTGTGTCAGTACAAGTCAGTCGTTCCTATTTTACATTCCTCTATTCTGTATCTGTCTGTAATGTTAATAAAAAAAATAGTCCTCTGTAACGGGTGGAGGTCCCTCCAAACATCAAACATCCCGAGTTCGGCTAGAGAGACGTTGACAAGTTTCGACAGGCCGGTCTGACTTCTGTTGCCATTAGTTGTGTCGAGTTTAGCTTTTAAATCATGTTGATTTAGCTCTTGCTGAGAGAGATGTGTTTCCTGTAGATCAGGCATGGCCAAACTACGGCGTGTCTCTGTCCGGCCCGCGTGAAGGCAGTCAAAAATCTAACCTAACTTAGAAATGACACTTGAACCTGCAATGAGTATTTTAGTCGTTCTAAATGAGTCCAACGTTAGTAAAAAAGGAGCGACCCGGACTTCCCACAGTCTCTTTTCTCTTAACATGGGAATTCAATTTTAATAATTTGTCAACTAAAAACACCGGTCATACTAGAACATCCCTACCAGCTTTCTTCCCTTTATTCTCTGAATTTAATCAAAGAATCTTTGAAACTCTTGTAGCTTTTCTCTGGCTCGTGTCGCTCCTGATGCGTAGCCCCTCCAGGATCCCTCCTTGCACTGCCACTCCGTCGTAGTGCGGGGCACCGAGTGCCGCAGGCCCCTCCGCACCCGTCGCCACCGCCGTCTTCTCCGCCAGGCCGCGTCTCGCCAATTCCTCCTTTACCTCCTCTGCGCTGTTGTACGTTCGAGTTCCCGTATCCCAGTGGGTCCTCATCTTGGTGAATGGCGTCTGGAAGCGGATGCCCTTCTCCTTCAGGATTCTTTTAGCAGTGTTGTACTCCTTTCTCTTTTGGACCATCTCTGTCGCGTAATCGTGATGGAATGACGGTACTTTATTCCCCAGTTCTATTTTCTTTGTCCATAGCTCTCTCAGGACCCTCTCTTTGGTAGTAAATTCCAGAAAGTTAACAATGATGGGTCTCGGTTGGGCACCGTCCGCTGGCTTCTGTGCAAATGAGCGATGTGCTCTCTGAATTTGGAAATTAAAATCTGCTGGCAGGTGCAGTTCGCTTTTCAGCAGGTCTTCCACAAACTTGGCCACAGATTCTCCCTCCTCTCCTTCAGTGACTCCATAGATACGTAGGCTGTTTCTCCTCGGCCTGGACTCCAGGTCAGTTAACTTGTCCTGAAGAGCTTTTTGTTCTCTCAGTGATATGACCAGAGCGTCATTAGCTTCCTGTGCCCAACGTTCTAGTTTTTCAATCCGCGACTCAGCCTTGTTGATCTTGCCGGTCTGGAGCTCCTGTTCGGTGATGACTTTCGCAAGTTGTTGATTTATTTCGTCTTTGAAGTCGTCCAAGTCTTTTTCCACGTCGTTCCTCAGTGTTTCTCCAAACGTGCGAAGGACTTCTTTTGATTCCATTTTTAAATCCCGTATCTCCTTGCTAATAATTTTTATGTCCGAGCCCTTTTCCGCGTCGTTAGTCACGAGGAGTTCGTTTCGCCATCTCCCTCTGTTTCAGAGCAAGCTGGTAGTTCCGCCATATTGTCTGTTACTGTGTTTCTCTTTTGGTTGAATCAAGTTTTCCTTCCCATTCCAACGTTCCCCTGATCACTTTGTAGTTAATATGATATCTGACAATAGTTATTCAAGTTTTCGGGGACTTTTTACCCTAGACGGTCGAGAGCCCTGGTGTCGCGCAGTCTACCGCTTTATGGCCAAACCAGAAGTCCCTTCCCTCTAGCCTTTTCAAGGGGGAGGTGGCTAGACTTGGCTCTTGTGGGATGAGAAGCAGAAGGCCTGTCCGATCTGGGGGGAAGATGAGATGACATTTTTGTGGGTCAACACAAACTCATCTGCGAGGACAGCCGCCTTGGACAATGACGACACTTTCTGTTCATTCAAGAACATTACCACCTTCTCTGGCAAAGAGTCTTTAAAATCTTCTAAAAGAACGAGCTCACGGAGTGACTCAAAGTCATTTTTGACATCATTAGCTGCACACCATTTATCAAAGAGGTTGCTTTTCTCCCATGCAAACTCGACAAAGGTTTGACCACTAGATTTTCTATGGTTCCTAAATTTTTGCCGGTAGGGCTCAGGAACAAGCTCATAAGCAGGAAATTGCTTCCTTTACAACATCATATTGCAGGCTGTCTTCTAAGAAAAGAGCAGACACCAACTCCTGTGCTTTTCCCACCCGCTTGCATTGGAGAAGGACAGGCCACATGTCTCTTGGCCAGTTGAGTGGCGAAGCTATTCGCTCCAAGGCACTGAATTATGAATTCTGTACCTACCTACAACCCCCCCTTCCGTGGCCCGCCGACTCGATGCAGGTCTGTCATGTGGCCCGTTGCTAAAAAAGTTTGCCCACCCTCTATACAGACAGTGAGTTGGAGCAAGCTCGTAAGCACTACTTCCAGATGGCCCGCACTGCCAGTGAGGGGAAATGTGTCATGTTCAAAGAGCTGAGATGCAGGCTGGTGAGAAACACTGTCACCAGCATGATTTCTATCTTGAGAGCCAGTCAGCAAGGAGAGGGGGTCTGGTACCCTTCTGAGCATGAAGTCACTGCAATGGCTAAAAGACTAGTTGAGTATTATCCCATGCTGAAGGATTAAGACAAAACAATGAAACATGTAAGTGATTATATTATTTTGCGCACTTAGATTTTGAAGCATGTGGTTATTTTTGGCTGATACTTTTTTTTATCTGTGCATGTTCACTTTCCATCTTTATTTAAATAAACCTATATGCTCTTGACTCCAAGTGCAAAACATCACAAATGGACAGTTCTGTATTCAAGTCATATATATATGTACAAAGTGAGGAGCATGGGGGGGGGAGTGAAATTTTATTTACCACAGGCGAGCACTTACAAGAATCTTCACAAGAGATTCGCCAGAGAGGGGCCACAAGAAGAAAAGGCATCACATTGACTTCTCAGCAAGTGACCAAGAAGAAGATCATGATGCAGACTCAATTGGTGGATCAACAATTATTTTGTGTCACACACCAGGGCGCAGTTCTGATAATGGCCACACTTCACGTAAGTAGAAACATGTCCATTTTAATAATAATGATAATGTATGAAAGCCAGGCAATGTTATGATAGTTTTGGATATCATGATATATAACAGGCATTTTTACATTTGAATTGTCATTTGATATATTTTGATGCTCCAAACAATTTCATCCATTTGACTGATTTACTGATTTGTCTCCTCCATTTCATCAGCCAAAGATGGTCTGACAGCACAGGCCAGACATTATCAGACCCTGCAGGAGCTGTACAAGAAACCAAAACCCAACCAAGATGCTGTCTCCCAAATTCTTGACCTGCAGTTTCAAGCAAGAAGATCCTTCATTGATAGTGATGTTCTGAAAGAACAGGACAAGGCCAACAAAGATCCTGGATGCATATCCATGTGTCAAGGATCTTTATCGTGTAAGTGATTAACTTGTTTTGGTTTATGATGAAAAGCAAGCATTTTTGCAGATTTTAACATTGACTTGCATTATAGGCGATGAATGAGCTGCGGCGCATTCTGGATAAGGGCAACAGAAAATTCATTGATGAACTAAAAAAAGAGATGGGAAGACTTCTGCACCGATGTGTAATTTTATGGTGTTTGGATAAAAAATGAAGTGATGAAGCCATGCATAACGCTGGATGTAGGTGAGTCATTTGGCTGTGTCTCTAATTGACTGTGTAGCTGTTTCCTTGGACATAGGATGGTTTATGTTGCGCTGAATGAATAGATGCAGAATGGTAATACTCTTCATGCTGAAAAAATAAGATTTTTTTTGTGATCAACACAAACCTAATAAGACTCATTTTTAGGAAGACTAACTTTGAACTCAAAGTTGATTTGTTCTATTCCAGTGGAATATTCCATCGCGCTGCTCAGGGCACTCCCCACACTCTTTCCTTCACCAAGTCCACCACCGAAGAAGCTGGGACATGCCAGTGAGGCACTGCTTCATGTCATTCAGGTGAAAGTTTTTTTGCATTTTCTCACATTCAACACTTCATAGTTCCATGCATGGATGTGGCGTTTCCTTCTTCTTTTTCTTTAGCCAACAGAAGATCCCACAATGTACTCGCAGAAGAGGTCTTTCTGCACCCCTGTGTTGCTGTTTGATGGGACCCGCTGTCTCATCTGTCTTGGAGCCACTCCCGCCACCACGCTTGCCAAGGAAGACTTGAGTGACGGTCTGCTTCATCTGATGGGTTACTACTATGCCCTGCACCTCACATATCCAAAAGTGTGTGGCAACCCTTCTCTCTGTCATTCAGACAGAAGTGCTACAGGACACTATCCATGAGTGAGACACCACAGCCTCATACAAAAAAGACCATGGCAGAATGGAAAGATTTTATTGGGGAGTAGAGCTGTGTACTAGGCATAGGTAGTGATACACTCCCCTGGTAGTTGTAACTTGAGGGTGGGTGGGAGTCTGTTGGAACAAACATGTTATCAGTGGTGATAGGAACACAACACTATATGCTGTCCCCATACTGTTTTTGTTTTTTTTGTGTAACTGAGTGTCAGGGAATGTGAATCAATATTCAATAATGATGACGGTGAATATTGTAACAACACAACATTACTTGCGTTCTAGAAATGGTTGAAAGCGGTGGATGTGGGAGTGGCATCTTCCGATTAGGACACCTGTGCCGATGCCCCCTGCAGGATAAAAGGCCGACTGCGTGTGCCGCTCGGTCTCTTCCCCATTCTCCATCCAGCAGCCATGGGCGTCTGGCCGACTCTCAGCTTCTTCTGTTCTGTTTTGCACCTGACAACACCCCACATCCTATTATTCACTCATCCACACTTACATTACTGATGAATACTGACAAACACACACCATATATTTCATTATTTTGCTTACAATTATCTATTTTGTTATAATAAACCTTTTGATTAATCGCAATCCGCAGTGTCCCTTCCGTTATTGTCATAACTCTTGAGCCGGGTTATGACAATATCGTCTGCAAAATTTCGAAGATATCGAAGATATCGTGTGTCGTGATGTCATTATCGTGGGCCAAATATCGTCACAGTATCGAATCGTGGGTTAGCCGTATCGCCCCACCCCTATTATCAACACAAGATCACATATGTACAGTACATGTACAGTTTAATTAGTGTGTTACTTTGTTTATGAATTAATTTCTTTATGTTCTTCCAGATGTCCAGCCTGAGACGTCGATCAGCACGCGTTGCCTCAAAAACCAAAACAAACAAGTGACATGTTGGTATTTGGGATATGTGTATTTCATTGTGTGCATCTTTGTGATAGGACAATAAATGCAGTTCTTTAAACGTTACTTTGTGTCCTTGTATTTGCAGGTGTGGGCAACACGTTCAACTGTCCACATGACTGAGTCTGCCTCCAGCAATGTCACAGCAGTGCAGCAGGTTTGTACTTATTCATTTCCACTTCATCACCTGTGTGTGTTTTCTAGGCTTTACACCGATCTTATTGGCTGTATCGGATCGGCCGATATTTGGCATTTTTTCGGGCGTCATGTCATGAATCACCATAATCTGTCTCATTTCCTCCAAAGTAGTTTCACAGCATCGACATGTTTATTTGTTTGTATCCGAGAGCTAATGATTCATGATTCAAAAACCTTCATTTTCGTCTTCGTGCCTCTTCCTGTTTTGACTACTGTCGCTATGTGAGGGACAATAAAGTTTCTTTGAATCTTCACGACAGCAACATCCATGGGCGACACAAACAAACGTGTCGGAGGTGTGGAAGTTTTTCAAAGTGAGAGAAACAGACATGGCACAAGCTATCTGCAATATATGCAATGCTACAGTACCTCGCGGGGGAACTTTGGCAAAAAATTTCAACACCACAAATTTAATCAGGCACTTGGAAAAGATACACACGGAGGAGCATGTCGAGTTCAAGAAACGCAGCGCGGAGAAAGAAAAAGAAAAGCAAACTCTGAAACGGATGCTAAAGCAAACAACTTTAGACGGTGCTCGTGAGAAGGCAAGGGGTGTACAGAAACAAGTATTTATTGCCCCTAACGTGATCGGATCGGTGATCGGTTTATTTAAACTCACTGATCGGTGATCGGCACAAAAATCGTGATCGTGTAAAGCCTAGTGTTTTCCTTTCTATGTTTATTGGCATAAAATCACATCTTTCTTATTTTAATCAGGTGGAGGCGACGCCACAGATGACCAGAGCTGTGCCCGTGGTTCCTGTGGCTCCCGTGGTTGCCAGCACCAAGCCAGAGGAGGCCAGAACCGTCCAGGAGGCAACACAGAAGATCAACTAAGCTAAGGAGGCTTTTCTTTCTTCTTCTGTTGCCTCTGACTGCTCCGCTCGTTCTACGCCTCGCACATGTGATTTGTGATCCATCATCAGTTAGTACTAGTGAAGATGCAGTGGCAGATCATGGCACTGGTATTAGATTAGCCAAGGTTCTGCATGGTTCTTTTCATCAAGGCGAAACCGGTCACGGTTTAAAATTCCAGCACCAGCTGGCAACAGTGAGTCACATCAGAAGAGCAAAACTCCTCACTTTGACATGGATAATTCTGACGTAGAGTTTGTCAGTGCTGTGACCAATGAAGAGTGTAACTTCTCTCCCCTTGATGTTGATGTTTGTTTAGACCTTTGCAAAAACTTGAAGATTCATTTGGACCGTGCGAGTTTTCCAATTTCTGATTGCAAAGGCGCATTAGGTTCGCTGTGTACAAATGAGAATGTAGAGGCTGATGGAAACTGCTTCTTCAGAGCCATCAGTCAAGCTGTGACTGATTTATAGACACAGAAGTGGAAATTCAGGTTGCAGCAGATTGTTTACGATTAGATGTGTACACTTTTATCGATGGTCATGGGTTGAAGTACAGCTCTTGCAAGAAACAATTCTCACATTGTTTATATTTATGGATGTATTTGTTTTATATGGAAGCAGTTACCATAATCCAAATTAAAATAAGAATATAATAACAGAAAATTCCTATATGCATTTTCATTTTCTTATGTTGTGTGCATTCCACACCTGTGCAGTGTCATCCAACTCATCCTGTAGAAAATGTATACATTTAGGAAGAGCTGTGCCAGCAGAACATAAATAAAACACTAAATTACAGCATTCACACATGAGCAACCCCACCCTCTCCCTCCCTCCCTGTCACTGTTCACCCCCCCCCTTTTTCTCCCCATCTCTTATCCTCTCTGTTTCTACCCTTCTGTTCCATCTCTCTCCCCTTCCATCTCTGTTCCTTTCCCTTTGCTACCTCTTCTCTTTAGCATTCTTTTTCCTTTCCTCCCGTCTCTGTCGGTCTGTCTTCCCAACACCCCCTTTCCAGTTTCTGTCCTCCCTCCCCTCTCTCTCTCTCACATACACATGCGCACAAAATGAAAATAAAACATTATTCATGAACTCACCTGTATGGAGGCCCATACAACAAAACTGCAGGAGACTTTTGTCCAGAAACTCGCCATCAAAATACCCGTTGTCTCTGAGGCCTGATAACAAGGCTAACCAGAACTCCATGCGGTGGCCACGCAGGAAACCCCACCAATATTCAATTATTTGATTGGCGGTGCTGGCCCCCTCCAAGTAACTATCGAGGGTGTCGTCTGGTTGAACAGGGACGAGGAAACGCTGGAAGCCTCTAACATGGCCATTTTCGGTTCCAAGACAACTCTAGGGCACCCCCCAAAACGCTGTACCGCTTCTATGTAGCACCCTCCAATTACTTTTGAGTCACTACTTGTTGTGTAAGCTGGGCCACTTACTAGAAATTAGGTATACAGCCTTAACTAGAAAAATCAATTAAAAGTGGTCAAATATGTTACACTGTTGAATATAATCAAAGACAAAACTGCCTTCATCACAGCTTTCCATAAATGGATCTTTATTGATTTATTCAGAAAAAGCTTTGGTAGCTCATTCTCAGAACAGCAGCCTCAGATTTCTTCTTAGACATAAGATTTACAGTACAGAGAAAAAACAATAAAGGGAAAAATGGGACGGGTAAATTTCAAGCTTGTTATTTAAGTTATTAGGCTTAGCAATACAGCTATTGTACTGTGTGTGGGGGGTGGAGGGGGCCGGTTGATGCGCCATACTGGGTCCGTAGGGGGGGGGGGCCTCTGGGTGCCCGGGCCTGCCTTGGGTACCGATCCTCCCGGTGGGTGAAGGGGCTGGGTCCTGTCATGGGGATGAGTCTGGTCTCGCTTGCCCTGGGGGGCCCCCGTCCGGGGGCCGGGCTCTGCTGCCTGTCCGCCCTGGGTGGTGTCCCTTCTCCTTGGGGTATCTGCCTCCCTGTCATCCTGCCCTGGCTCCTCGTGGGGCGGGTGCCCTCCGGCCCGGGGGCCTGCTGCTCCGGGCCTCTTCCTGGCCGGCTTTGCGGTGGGTATGCCGTGTCCGGGCCCCCCCCCCCCGGCTCGTCACTGGCTTGGGGCGGTTGCGGCCTCGGAGACTGCACTAATTGGCAGCCTACTTCCAGTGACGTACTTAAACACACCCACCCCCACATTCAGGTACACACACCACCACATCCATACACACACCACCACATCCATACACACACACACACACACACACGCACACACACGCACACACACACGTATACACAGATACAAACATGCACACACACACAAGTATACACACATGCAAATATACACACACACCCGCACACACGCACACACACACACAAATATACACAAGCGCGGGTACACTGTTGTACACTATTGCATAGCTTATTGTCTTATTGATCCATGAGTAGATTATTATCATCATTATTATTACTATCAACATTATTATTATTATTATTATTATAACTATTATTATTATTATTACTATTAACGTTGCTATTATTATCATCGCTATTATTATTAACATCACTGTATGAACTCGCATGTATGTTTGTATGGGTATATATGCACTATCTGACAATTAGCTATGCATATTTACGATCTGTTTTGTTCTCTTTTAACACAATTGTATATTGTTGCCAGTTGCCTCCTCTACTCCTCTCTCTCTATCCCTCTCATCATCTCATCATCCCCCCCCCACACTCATTTCCCCTGTCTACTCACCCCCCTATCTGTCCCCCTCAGTCCGGTCATGGCCAGAATGTCACCAAGAACATTATAATAAAACCACTGAAGAGGTCGCTCCTGAAACCACCCACGTGGCTCACACTCTCAAGATCTACCTCTGAGAATAAAATCTGTCAGCCATCATAGACATTCAGAGACACTTCTGCTTGTCATTATGGCCAGACCGGACAAGGGGGAAAAAAAAAAAAAAAAAAAAAAAGCAATACAGCTATTAACGTTCGTTTGAAACGGTTGTCAACATTAACAGACTGAACTGGACTTAATAACAGGAGTGCTGCATTATTCTGGTGAGTGTCAGCTGCGCTGGGTGTGTAAACCGGGCCATCCAGCTGCGGTGCTGATCCGACGCCACTCGTGTCAAAAATCCGGACAAATGTCACTTGATCAAGGAGGAAATCTGCATCAGATGAGATCAGCTGACTTTGCGTGTGCAGTGTGTACGCTGTGCACAGCGGTGTGCACTCTGTGTTAACAAGAAAAACGCATCTAAGAAAGTGGTGCGCAAAAGCAGGGTAGTGACAGAATTAATGCACATTATTGATATTTGTCGCGTGTGTACCTGCACATGCATGCTTATTAACACACGGGTACTGTGGAATATATTTTTTACTCACTTAAAGTGGGAACTGCATTGCACTCAGTGTTGAGCAGCTCCCCCTGGTGTTAAACTGAAGAAGTGCAATACACTCAGGCAAAAGTTGAAGTGCGGGCCATATTCTATTCTATTTATAACATTTGTTGCGGGCCAATTAAAAATGGACTGCGGGCCGCAGTTGGCACGTGGGCCGTAGTTTGGACACCCCTGCTCTAAAGCATCGTATTAAGGGGACAGTGTCATTGTATGGGCATTGCGTATGACAATGTCCATTGTTTGTAGACTAATTTCCTGTACTACTGTGCTAAGGTGGTAGGCCAAGTGCTAAATCTGGCCTCCAACATGCTTTTTACTCTTTCACAGATGACATACTCATCATTTCGGTTCTGAACAGTATTTATTGACTGAAAAACAGGACCCCGTTTACTTGTGTACAAGCAGAGTAGTCAAGAAAGTTGTAATCATTTACATGTCCATTCTACAGTGTATCACTGGACGTGTTTACGTTTGACTATCTCCTTTAATATAGAACCACCACAAATGTGTTAATGACTTTTATAATTTCCTTTATATAATATACAAAAGTATTAGTATGATCCAGGGAAAATTCCATGTTTGTTTGCGAAACTCATTGGAAGAATGAAGAAAATCTGTTTGATTGTTATTGTCATGAACATGAATCACAAGTTGTTTTTTTTTTGTTTTTTTTCATGTGTCACTTTAACAGAGACAACACCATCTGTAATTACTATGTTTGGTTGCATTTCCCTGGCAGGCAAAGATAGATGGAAGAGACATCCTTCTGGGTGGAAAATGGGACTGGCTTGTCTGTGGATGGTGGAGGCTCGCTGGGCTCATCAATCCGTCCATCCATTCACCTTGTTCGTCTCATCTTGACTGCAGCACGCCACTGTGGAGGCTTGACATAACACACATTAGATTAATAACAGAAAAGCAAAATGTGACTTATGGTGTATTATTTAGTGTGCTTCAGTTGTAATTCTCATAATAATGACTGTTTTGCTGGCTTCACACAATATATATAATTGGCCTGTCTTAGTTAAAAGCCCACTCACCACGACAAGGTGAAGGCCAAGAGTGGGAACACAAACACAGACCAGAAACGAACAGGACAAATCCAGACAAGACTACAAAAAACACAATCACAAATATCAATCACTTTGACCACTATCTTTTTTCACAAAAACTTTTATTTCTTTACAAATTGAACCTTAGATTGTGTCACAACAAACTAAATAAACCCTTGAAACAGCCAACAAAACATGAAACAACAACACTTCATCAATATTATAATGAGTATCCTCATAAATGATTTCAAGATAACTTTCAACACTTTCTTACAAAAACATTTTTACGTCTGCCGTAACGATTTTCAGGTTTTTTTCATGTGAATATTTTAACATTGAACATGTTAACTGAACAGTCAATCCCTTCATTGTTGCTCTGACCTCTTCATCATTTGTGACCTCTTCATCATTTGTGACCTCCACATCTACATTAGACACAATATGGCTGTCACATGGCTCCTGAATCACTAGAAAACTGTCTTTTTCCAAGATCTCTGACACCTCTTTACATTTTTTTAGAATATGTGTGGTCAAAGATTTGTTCAAAATCATGTGTGTGTGTGTGTGTGTGTGTGTGTGTGTGTGTGTGTGTGTGTGTGTGTGTGTGTGTGTGTGTGTGTGTGTGTGTGTGTGTGTGTGACTCATTTACCTTTTGTTTGGTAGACATGCTCTTACCTGATTTGAAGAAACTAAAAATGGTTGGGGGCGACACTCACAGCAAGAAGCTTGTGGGTTCGATTCCGGGGCCGGGTCTGGGACCTTTCTGTGTGGAGTTTGCATGTTCTCCCTGTGTCTGCGTGGGTTCTCTCCGGGTTCTCCGGCTTCCTCCCACACTCCAAAAACATGCATGTGAGGTCAATTGAACGTTCTAAATTGTCCGTAGGTGTGCATGTGAGTGTGAATGGTTGTTTGTCTCTATGTGGCCCTGCGATGAACTGGCGACTTGTCCAGGGTGTCACCCTGCCTTCGCCCTAAGACAGCTGGGATAGGCTCCAGCAGACCCCCGTGACCCTGAATAGGAATAAGCGGGTATAGAAGATGAATGAATGAAATCTTTATTGAATGAATGACACATTTTATTTCACTCGTGGTTTATGTAATTATTATTTTTTGCTCCATAGCTTTCATGATTCAGCATTACATGTTAAGCGTGATGAATTGCATGAAAAGAGAGAGCACTCGCTGATAAATTAACATGGTGTGCTGTTTAATTCCATGAGGACGACAAAATATTTGCAAATTTGTGTTAGCTTCACACACACGGACGTACATACGTAAAAACGTCAGTGGCATAAAAGTGCCTTACAGTCATTTCATGAATCATTCTAACTGAAGTAACGTGGGTCCTTTGCACCCTTTGCCTGTTGATCGGGTGACACAGTTAATTGCAGCACAGGTCGGCATTTTCTCGAACACTGCAGATAAGCCAAAAGTTGACCGGTCGACAGGTGCAAGAGAAAGGGAGGAACTTTCAAGATCGTTCAGTTTTTATTTTTTATTTTTTAGTTCTGATGAAATAAATAGACCAATCATTTCATTACTTTGTCTGCTTTCCAAAGAGGTTATTAATTAAAAAATATGTGTGGCAGTGCTGTTATGGTCCATAGAGAGTTGCTTCAAAGAATTATTATTTATTATTCAGTGGCACATTGCTCACCTGTTTAATACACAAATAATAGTATATTAATGTAATAATAATAATAATAATAATAATAATAATAATAATCCTCATTATTATTTATAAAATTTCGAAACAACAATCGTCAGTTGTTCTGTAAAAAATACATTGATTTCCACGTGGAATTTTGTACGGTTCGTGAGCGCGCACGTCTGTCAGTGACGGTCTCCACACTGACACAACTGCGCATGCTCTATTATCCCAACAATGCGGAAGTCAAAAACATTTTGGGAGCCATGCGCTGGGTGAGCAACTTCATTGAAAGGAATGGGACGCCATCTGGGGGCTTGCCGCACTGTCACGCAGGTTGTGACGTAGCGGGCCGGCGACGCCGACAGGTATGATGTGAATGATTGACAGCTACCATTCGTTCCCGTTAGCGAGAGGATTAAAAACAAACAGACACCATAATGGCATCAAAAAGGAGTTATCCCAGCGGTGCGGAAAAATGGAAGGAAAAGAAAACCGATCAAGAAAAACTTGCAAAGGGGAAATGTAAGTTATTTGTTTGTGATGTGGGCTGGAGAGGTGGAGGGGAAACGCTATTGTCCCCCCAATTTTGTTTATTTGTCCTGCTAACCAGCTAGCTAGCTAGCGTTGGATAAATGTTAGCTGGCTGGCTAATATTTGTTCGTCATGAATCAGCGTTTTTGTTTGTTTTATGAAAGTTGACCATGGGAATGAGTGATTGACTCCACACCAGTTTATTCACATTCTAACAAGGAGGGAGGGCATGTTGTTGTAGTTGTTGTTACTGCGGTCAAGTGAGCCGCCGTTCGTCCTAGCGCAGTCAAGCCAGCCGCTTCTACATTTTCATTGCGCCCGTGTTGCCGTACTTACTGCGAGAGTCCACTGAGAAAGTCAGCGCTTAGTTCAATGGCAAGCGCGTTAACTTCCGGTTTTAAAATTAAGTATCTCTCTCTCTCTCTCTCTCTCTCTCTCTCTGATTTTTTTTTGTTTTGTTTCAATTTTTACTGTTCAATAACATCAAATTGATCCATAGGTTCTGACAATGATTTGTACAGTTGACCTGAGGAACACCATGACTACATCCTCAGTTATTTTCAAAGATTTTTACTGTAGCATTTTGGAGATATTAAGCCTCAAAGTTGTTGTTTTTTAGCTTTTCAAACAGGCAAAAACGACCTTGTATCCCATTTTTACTGTATAATAAAATACAATTGCTCCATAAGTTCTGACAATGGTTGGTACAGTTGACGGGTGGTGGTATCCCTCTTTTTTTGGTTTTAGTTTGCTGTGTCGTCGCCACCCAATTTTGACTGCCCACTGGGATGTGCACGTGTGATTGGGGTGGCTCCCTTGGGCTTCCGTCCCCATCCAACCTGCTCCGCTATATCTAGGTGGCCTCAGCCCTGAACACCATCATCACATCCCGTGAGTCGTCTTGTTTCTGTTGCCCCCCCCCGTGTGGTGTCAGCCTGTCCTGCTTTTGTTTGACCCGTTTCTCCCCCCTTATTTGAATCGTTGGCCTCCTTTATTTTGAAGATCCTTTCCCTTTTTTTGAGTTTGATGTTGAAGTTGATTCGCTCATTTGCTTTGATATGTATGGTTTAAGTAAGTCTCCCCCCTTGTTCGTACATTGTTTGTGTTGAACGGTCCCCCCCACCCCCCTGTGTCTTTTTGGTATTGGTAGTTTACTTATAAATTTGTTTTCCTTTTTCTGAGTTTTAGTTAATTTAAATTCGTAACTGCCTGGATTCCTTTCTGTCTAGATGCATTTCCTTCAATTATAATAAAGCCTTGTCTGTTTTTTTTGCAAACCACGTCTCAGCTCATTTGTACACGAAACCTGTGTGCTTTTCATTATTTTATTTCCTCAACAAACAACTTGAGGTGGCGTTGTCGTCCATATCCTTACCCCTTAACAATAACCCCCTTGCATTCTGTAAACTCATCAACATCATCATCTTCCCCTCCCCCACACTGCTCCTTTCTGTTGCCACACTTACGTCGCCACCGCTGACCCTCAGACAGCAGGCGTGCGTGCGTGCGTGTGTGTGTGTGTGTGTATTTCAGTACATGTGACAGATTTTAGGGAACTTTTGTCGCTGAGAGCTGCTGGTGGTGGCGGTGTCCCGGGTGGTGGGCCCCTTCGAGTGCTGTGACCCGGGATTGTGGTTGTTTTCTTCTTCTTTTTTTGCACTTCACTTCCTTTGCAGGTGTGTCACGTGTGAGTGGGGTGTTCCTTGTTTTCGTTGGTTCCTCCCCCGTTTGGCCCCCTCATCAGTAAGCCTCAGTTTCTACACCAAGAATAAGGAGCTCAGTAGCTCTGTTTTAAGTGTTGGTCTGTTTGTTCCTTTTATTTTTAAATGTTGAATAAAAGTTGGTTTGATATTTTAAACATTCTGAACCACGTCTCCTACTCCTTCCTCGTAGAACTTACCTGTGTGCCTAATTATTACTTTTGTGTTTAGTAGAACTCCCTGGGTGAAATTCCCAGGGTGGCGTTGTCGGTTCCTTTTCATTTTGTTAAATTCCCAATATTAAATCTTGCTTTATCAGATAGCCATAACCACTCTCATCGCCACAGGATATTTGAGTCAAACTGTCGTGTCTACTTCCCAGTCTCAATAAACATGTTCACCACTGCTGCTTCTTAAATGGAGGTTTGTCTGGGTTTTTCCCTTTTTAGAAGCAAGCCACATATTTTGTGTCTTTCCACCACAAGACATTGGCTTTTGTCACTCTCTTCGTCGTATTGGAAAAAAGTGGCATATCGGACTTTCCCGCCGCGAGTCGCGCGTCAACATACTGCTGTGAAAGAGGGGTGACGTCACAGAACGCGAGGTGCATTTAGGTGCTGCTGCGTAAAACTAAAAGATTTTCCTGGGCAAATATTCATTTGACAGACGTAAACGAAGTGAAATATGACTTCAATTTAAGTTTGTTTTAGTTTGTTTTTATAAACACACAAAAAAGTTTGAGTTAGTTATCGTTTTTGAAAAAAGTTCTTGACTTCTACTTTAGAGATATTGATGACGAGTTGTTGTATATAAACGATGTGACTATGTGGTTCGGCAAGCGGTGGTGCTGTCTGTACATAGCTTAGCAAACGGCTAGCGCTAGTACCCCCTTTCAATGCCAGAGTGAAAAGATCCACACGGAGTGTTATGACCCACGGGTGGGTCTAGGTGCCTCTATCTTTGTGTCTGTGTGTGTGTCTGGATGTCGGCTGCTGATTGGACGCGCCACGGCTGAGAAGGAGGAGCAGTCGAGCCAGCCTGACGGTCGTCCCTCCTCCGCTCCCAACTCTGCAGTTAGTCACTTCTGAAATGCTGTTAGAGCACGCAGCCGTAGGTAGTGATGGCCGATCGAGGCTTTGTTGAAGCTTCGACACTTGTTTCAAAAAATGGTTCATTCCTCGAGGCTTCAATGACACAGTGCTCGAGGAGGTCATCTAGTGCTCAATAAAATGAAGTGCAATGGAAACGTGTTCATTGTTTCATAGGTTGTTTGGGATTTGATTCGCCATGCATTCTTGTTGGACAACACTACATGCTTGTATGGTTCAATGCTGACACAATAAAATAAAAATGAAAAATAAAGACAATGTCTCTTTTTTGGCACGACTGATTGTAGTAGACTATAGCTCTTATACTTAGCCTGACAGTTTGTGCAATGAATTATATTATATCCTAAAACAAGACTAAATAGCCCATAGTTTAAAAATATGTTCAATAGTAAGTGTTCAGTGGGTCAGATGTAAAATGTGATCTATTTAAAATGTAGAATAGATGAGCTAAATAACACATATATAATACACATTGATGGGAATTGAACCGTCGCCTCAGTCTTGCAAGTCCAAGATTGTCATAATGTACCACAAACCCAAATCACACTCCCTTTTTTTCATCTAAGCTGTTTGAGTAGCGTTAGCACACCGTGATTCCTCATCAACTACAGGCCTACACTTCAAATAATTATGAGAAAAATCCAACGTAAAGAGAGCACTTCCATTAGGAAATAGTCAACATGAAATTTCGTCCTCTACTGACACCTGCTGGTCAAATTGAATAGTTGCAAATATTGTGAAGAAGTTGTCGTCTAATTCTAATCCTAAACAATATGGCCATTCGAAGTCAAGTATTAAGACAATTAATCAGGTTTGTACTGCTTGATTGAACACATTCATCCCGTTCCAGTGCACTAAAACCCACTTCCCTTCAGGACCGTGTCAGCGAAGCCAAAACTTCCTTGAGTGACGCTGTTTCCCAGCATGCAATGCGAGCTAGCGATTCATAATCCTATTTCATCACAAACATGGATGTAAAAAATAAAAAGGGAAAAAGGGAAAAATGAAACTTCAGGAACACCAACCATTGCAATACAAGCAGAACTGGGCCGAAGTTTTATATTATGTACACCATAATACAGCCTTCTGGTGGACAAGCCATACTATTTAAGCCGTGTCCTCCTATGTCACTTCCGTATAGAGTCAGCTGCTTTCAGTTGACATATTAAATCTATTATGATATGGAACGATAGTTCATAATGTACGTGTTACTTGCTTTGCAGATAAGGTGTATCCTATTTCTTGTGCTCCTGGTTATTTTAAAAGGCAGACAAGCACGTTGTTTGCTGTTGGAGGGCTACAACAACACTTCGATGCTACGCTTTGTGCCGTCGCTACGGACCCCAAACTCTCGTTCTTGTTGGATTCGGGTTCGGAGCAGACTGGTGGGAGAGTTTGTGTACAGGTTTTGCAAAGGAACGGTGTCTTCAGTTATACACACGCTCATTAAAGTGCCGATCGTGGAGGAAGCTGGTGCCGCTGCACGCCGTTTCCAGCAGAATAACAGCGAAATTACCAAAATAAAAACAAATCAGGAAAACATGTCTTTGCTGTGCTTTTATTTACAAAGTTAAAATTCTTCTAACTTATAAAAAATGTGAACGAAAAGGTAGAAATATAAATACAAAGGAATACGTCTTTGTTCAGGGGTGCGCAAAGCCGGAGCCCTGCATTTGCTGCGCTACCCTTTTTAAAAAGGTCTCCGTTGCGCGTTATTTTAATATGTCCATCTCTTTTAGAAGAGAAAGCATCGCCCCGGTCTCATCCTCTCTCCAAATGTCAACATTCTTATTCGCGTTTGCCAGGTTGTTTCGCGCCGTCTGTTTTGTTAGACGACGTAGTTGTGCGGTCATGAGTTGCGAGAGCGAGGCGTGGCGCATGCGCACTCGCATTGTCCAGTTAATAGTCCGATTAAGGCGTATACATGGCAGAGAAATTGGAATTCCAATCGCATTATCTGGGTGTCTCAGTCGGGGTTCTCCGATTCCAATTGGAGTTCTCAAACTCCAATCATAATCGGAGTAAGGTGTTTACACGCACGTGAGTTCTCCGATCATAATCGGACTAAGGCAATAATTCGATTTTCTCTAGTGCCATGTAAACGCACTGAATGTAGTGGTTCAGACCAGACGCGAACAGGCGCGCGGCTCGTGCCATTCATTTCAATGGAAGCGGAGCGCCGACGAATTTCGTGAGCGAGGCTCCAACTGGTTCACACCAGATGCGAACAGCTCCGCGACGGTCGACAAGCGCTTCTGCTCAGCTGCAGTCTTTTTTTCACTTCCACTTGAGCTTCTTTTTTTTTTCTTTAAAAAAAATTAGATAAAAAAAATCATTTTCATCATCGCCCCCCCTCGCCCCGTAGCCAGCCTGCTCCGTAGCTTACTTTTGTGTGTGTGTGTGTGTGTGTGTGTGTGTGTGTGTGTGTGTGTGTGTGTGTGTGTGTAAATAAATAGAAACACGCACTCAGGTGTCCATCTCAAGACAAGACCTCTTTCATAATGATCATTGACCGGCATCTCTAGGATCAAACAGACGTATTTTGATCAAGTCTTCCTCTCTGTGTGTGTGTGTTTAATCTCTCTCGCACTCTGATACAATGTACTGACAAATATAACATACAAATATGATATATGATCGAATTTATCATTCGGTTTTTATTTTTGAAATGAGTTTATTTTGAAATTTCACCGGATTTTCTCGTTTTTATTGAGCGACTTCCTGTACTATTGACGAGGATCGCTCGCGGCTCGCGCACTAAATAGAGCAGACGCCGAAACAACAAATGCATGCCGCGAGCCGCGCAACCACCACATTGATTAACGTGGGCGCCGAATGGAAGCGCTCGGCGGCGCTTCGCGGCGCTTCGTGGCGCTTCGTGGCGCTTCCGCGTCCAGTGTGAACCGGGCGTTACGTCGCTCGGAAAAATGTGTCGCCTGAGCCTCCGCCCCCTCTGTGCCCATTGGCGGAGGGAGGGCTCATTGAAAAAAAAAAAAAAAAAAAAATCGGTGTTCCTTCGGCGCGCCTGGGAAACTCTGAAATTATGAATAACTTAAGCTCGTTTTTGTCCCATTTGTCTGCATCAGCCCGTCATGATATTGTTAAATTAATTGAGAGCCACCCACTATTGTTTTCTGACCACCCCCGCTGTAGAATAGCATAGAAGTAGGGGGACATGCCACAACTAAGCAGCACGCACACAGAGTCATTATTGGGAAGTTAAGAAAGAAGCTTTGGCTCTCCTTCTGACAGTGCTCATCTTGATGTTAATTTGGGGTCAGGTTTTTACAGACTATAATGCCCTCGTAGATGCGGTGGTCTCTGCCCCTGCAAGACTTCAATCTCCAGATTTGCCACAGGAAGGGGGGTTGATAATGTGTTGGCAGATGCATTACGATGTGGACTAGCTGCGGAATTCTTATTTTGGGGGAACTGAGCTGTTTTTCTTGTTTAGTTTTGTTTGTCGGTATGTTAATAGGGTTTAGTTCTTAAGGGAGGGGGTGATATGACCCACAGGTGGGTCTAGATGCCTCTATGTTTGTGTGTGTGTGTGTGTGTGTGTGTGTGTGTGTGAGAGTGGATGGCGCCTTGCAGGTGCGGTCCTGGATGTCGGCTGCTGATTGGACGCGCCACGGCTGAGAAGGAGGAGCAGTCGAGCCAGCCTGACGGTCATCCCTCCTCCGCTCCCAACTCTGCAGTTAGTCACTTCTGAAATGGCGTTAGAGCAAACAGCCGTAGGGGTGGGCTGCCATTTTCTTTGTCCCCTCTTTTCTCCTGTTTAATAAGTATGTAGGGAGGTTAGCCTTTCTGTATTTGGGTTCTCTTTCTTTCTTTAGTTAGTTCTTTCGAGCTAGTTGGAGTTTGGTTTATTATTTTGGCCTGGGCCCACCCTGAAGCCTTTGCTGCCCACCGGTTAAGTTGTTTTGTTTATTTCATTTACTGATTAATAAAATGTTTTTTGTTGAAACTGCCAACTGCAGTGAAAAATTAATGAGGCTTGGGAGTGGGGGAAGGTGTCCCACACGTTGCGTCTCGGTCCCCCTCGACGGGACGTAACACAGAGTTTTCGCCGTGACAGAAGGTTGAGCTCCTACCGTGTTAGAGGTGACGTCGTCACGTTAGCCTGTTCCATCCCTGCTAAATTCTTTAAAGAACTACCGTAAGTAAACTTTTAAATTATAATACGCTCTACACTAATTGTAATTTCCTGCCCGTGGTTCTATATTGCAACAGTTGACGGCTCATATCAGCAGATAAGCAGCAACAATCTGGGCATTGCGGGTGATTCATAAATATGTAATTTCTTATTAATTAGCCCATAAGTGTTGTACACCAGTGTGACACCAAATGCTTGTTGCTGACAGCAGTGAAGAAATGACACTCTAGTGGTTCTGCACATTAGTATAAATAGAGTGATTCTCTATCATTACATCACAGGACGGCGGCACTCTGACAGATTCCATGAACCTGGACACTGATGATCCAGACTCCGGTCCAGATGACACAACAGGCCACAGTGGAAACGGGTCAGAGCATGGACTGGCTGCTGAAAGGATACAGGTAGGTGGCGCTGTCATCCCAAGTTGTGTGGTGTGGAGGATCAGGGCCAAAGTTCCAGATGCTCACAGATGTGACTGTGGATTCAGGAGGAGTGTTTGAAGGCTGGACTCCCAACAGTGATTGGCTGCTGAGGACCTCTCAATCACAATCAGGTTTTTTAGTGGCTGTGAGATTGAAAGTGAGTGAACATCATTAAATAAAGAGCTCCTGCAGGGTCCCAATTTGACAAGTACACTGCTAGGTGTGCTGCTTCGTTTTCGCCAAGTCCCTGTAGCATTCATGACTGACATTGAGGGAACGTTTCATCAAGTAAGAGTTTCCAACCAGGATGTAAACTTCTTATGCTTCCTCTGGTGGCCAGATGGGGGCATTACAAAGGACCTACAAGAGCACAGGATGCTGGTCCACATCTTTGGGGCAGTGTCATCCCCAAGCTGTGCTTCATTCGACGACAATCAGCATGACTTCCCAGCCGAGGTTATAAACACTGTTGGTCAAAATTTCTACGTGGATGATTGTCTAAAGGCCGTCAGCACGGCGGAACAAGCAATACATCTGTACCAGCAGCTAACAGACCTGTGCGGTAGAGGTGGATTTAAGCTCAATAAGTGGGTGAGCAATCATCGCTCGGTGCTGGCCGCCATTCCTGAAGAGCAGAGAGCTAAAGAGGTAAAAACACTTAACCTTGACAGAGACCAGCTCCCTATGGAGAGGGCCCTTGGAGCTCAGTGGGATGTACAGCAAGATACATTCACATTCAGCATCAGAACCAAGCTGGGATGGGATGAGGAAATCCCTCAGGTCATGGTACATCCCATATATAGTTTTTCAA
>NW_027466099.1:285000-322500 GCF_046127955.1 Nelusetta ayraudi | reverse complement strand
TTAATTTTACCTGTAGCCTGTTTTGCTCACGAGGTGTAATAGATTGTGGAATCTTAGTAGACCTTAGTAGACGCACGCTGCTGAGAGTGTCAGCAATCAGCTCCGATGACCGTGGTGCTTGTAAATAAGGCAAATGCGCCATCTAGTGGGATGCAGCATGTTTATTCGTGTTGGAGCAATGACAAGTACGACTAACAAAACAAAAGATGCACAGGGTAAGAAAAATAATCATAAAGTCAAGCCCAACAAAGATAACAGATGGGCATAACTGTAACATTACAAAGTAATGATTACTAGTACTACCAAAATTTCTATATTTTACTTTTCAACTCGAACTTGAACTATTCATCCCCTTTTTTCAGCAGCCATTAAGACAAATCGATGACACTTATGCATTGCATCAAACTGTGATGCACAAAATAAATTAAATTAAATCAAAACAATAAATAAAGTGTGCATTAAACAGGGGGCAGTGCAATACAGTACAGGACTCAACTGATATAGTGCAGTTAGGCAGTATAGCCTATAACAGCTGTTCAGCATCCATAGTAATCCACAGTCAGTGCCATAATCATCCAGTCAGTGTCATATTCATCCATAGTCAGTATAATATATATGATATCGCGCAGACCCTCGTCCTCCACCACATTAATTGGCCTGCAAGCCGTAGCCACACCCATTTAGCCCCCGCTGTTGAAAGTTGGCGTGTGGTGGACGCGGCCAGTGGTCTCCGTGCCACACCATCCAACGTGGTTTGCTTTACCTCAGAAGGGGGCGGAGGGCTCTCCGCGTCAGCTGTATGCTTCGCAGACAAGTGAAACGTAAGACTGCTCGTACTCCGGTGGAAACTAAATACAGCTTTACAGTAAATGCATATCACTTTTGTCCTGTCAAGACTGCCATCTGGCAGGGTTTTGAAGTGGAACTTTCCATTTACAATCGACGCCTTATCCATGTTAGTCCTTTCTAGTGCTCATCTACGCTCAGTGTCTTTTTCTTTTTTTTGTTGTGTTTACAAGCCGGCTGCAAGCGTGTGACTGTGTGCTGTGAGTCAATTCATTTCCCGTTTCCACAATCTACGGAGCGGCCAAAGGTTCAAAAAGCACCGTGTGCGTTAATCGCGGTGTTGACACCCTTACTTTTTATATGTAGAAACCGATCAAATTTTTCCAAACAATTGTTCACCACTTCTTTGAACTTGTGGATGAATGCTGTGCATCCCACATGGAACGCCAACCTTCCTCTGATATTTCCATGCTTAGTTCTTTCTGCCATTTGGCTTTGATGTATCCTGCGTTTGTTGCTGTTCTGTTTCTGAAGGCCCTGATAGATTTTAGAAATGATTTTTCTCTTCATCTTTTTACAGGCTTCGATCAGAATATCTATCACTATATTGCCCTCTCCAGATGATGTTGGTTTGATTCTTTTATCATAGTAATCTCTTAATTGCATGTATCGAAAGAAATCTTTGTTTCCTCGTCCAAATTCCTTTTTCAACTCTCCAAAACTTTTTAAAACCCCCTTGTGAACGAGTGTGCATACTGCAGTTATACTCCTATCCCACCATCGTCTGTATTCAGTCTGTGGTTCCTGGTTCAAATCTGGGATCAAGAGAAGGCCACATTAGTAGTTTGATGTAGGGCTGCACAATTAATCGAATTTTAATCACGATCACGATATTGGCGGCCACGATTAAATTCAGGTGATCGTAGGCGATATTAACATTTAAAAAGCCGGCTACCGTACATGTCAAATCAAGCACATTCAGAGAGAGAGAGAGAGAGAGATGTAATTTTGGCTTTGTTGAGCTGATTTAGTTCTTATGTCTCCTACTAATGCCAGTGAGTTTGTCCCAGTGTCTGAATTGTTATTCTGGAATCAAATGTGGGATGGATTGGAAAAGGTACAGCAGTCTCGGTAGTACATTCATTTTTATCACTTCAATTTGTGTCTCAAAATCCATATTAAAGGCTGACCATCTTCACAAATCTGTCTTAATATTATTGATAATAGCATTTTAATTGATTTCAAACCTTTTCAAAAGATCTTTTGCCAATAGCACACCCAAATATTTGATAACCTTGGAATTCCATTTGATTTTATATTTTCCTCTAATTTCTCGGCCTGGATGATAATTCAGTGTGAGAATTTGAGTGTTTGCTATGTTTAACTTGTTGCCTGTGTATTTACCATAGGTTTCTATTATCAACATGAAATGAGGTAAGGTTCTGTCCGGGTCTTGGAGAACCAAAATAATATCATCAGCAAAAAGCCCTGTTAGATGTCCCTGCTCTCCTATATGTATTCCTTTTAGATTGTTACTTTGTCTGATCATTTGTGCCAGCGGCTCAATGAACATAGCAAACAATGTAGCGCATAGGCAACATCCTTGACGAGTACCATTAATCTTTATCCTTGCCGTAGGTTCTTGGTAGAGACCTTGAATACACTGTATTAACTTTTCTTGGAACCCCAGTTTCCCAAGAACTTGATACAGAAATCTCCAATTCACACAGCCAAGGCTCACCAGTAACAGCTCGCAGGCCCTGCTTTTGGATCTGATCTATTATGTATAGGACCCGTCTAATGTCTTCTTGAGTCTGCCTACCTGTTAAAAAAGCTGACTGATTGGAAGTCCATCTCGTCCCCTTAAATTTCAAAGCGTAACGAACCTGTGTAGCCCAAGGAATTTTATTATAGTTTATTTCCTAGGGTGAAACTCCCCAGGTGGCGTTGTCAGGCAACCCTCCCCCCCCATTTTCCTTTATACCCACCATCAGAATTGTCTCCACCTCCGCCAGACCCTCCCCCTTGCCGTAGGTTCTTGGTAGAGACCTTGAATACACTGTATTAACTTTTCTTGGAACCCTAGTTTCCCAAGAACTTGATACAGAAATCTCCAATTCACACAGTCAAGGCTCACCAGTAACAACTTTTGGAGCTGATCTATTATGTATAGGACAATCCTAGGGCTGGACGATATAGAAAAAAAGCATATCGATATAAAAAAAAGTCATATTGATCGATATCGATAATTATCAAAAAAATTTAAAACATATTTTAATTAACTGGATGTTTTATACTATTACTTCATGACAGACTTTTAATAAAGAACACACGAGCACTGAATTCAAATTCAAACTTTTATTCAACCACCTTTTTTAAACACAACTGAATTGTTTTTTTATTATTATTATTATTATTATTATTATTATTATTATTATTATTATTATTATTATTATTATTTATTTATTTAAAAAAAAAATAGGCTGAGATAGGGCTCGAACGTGCGACTCGACCAGAGGTCTGAAGTTGTGGCGGTTAACAGCTCGTTTTGCACTGATTCCCTGCACTCGTTGTACAGACGAGGAAGAGCTTTGTTTGAAAAATACTTGCAGAAGTGAAACTTTTTCTATCAAACTTTTTATCGACCCCTTTTTTCCCTATCGCAGCACACGTCTATCGATCGATATATATCGTTATCGAATTATCGTACAGCCCTAGACGGTCCCGTCTAATGTTATCTTGAGTCTGCCTACCTGTTATAAAACCTGACTGATCCTCATCTATCAAGTCCGGCATAAAACTTTCAAGTCTTTTTGAGATGATTGAAGTAAAGATCTTCTAGTCAACATTTAAGATTGAAATGGGCCTATACGATTCACAAAGTTCCTTATTTTTCCCTTCTTTTGGAATAACTGGAATGACAGCCTCTTTCCATGAGGGAGGCCGTTTGCCCTCTGTCAGAGTCAGATTAAAAGAATTTAGGAGTATCGGGGTTAATTCTTCTCCAAATGTTTTATACCACTCACTAGGAAACCCATCACTACCTGGCGCTTTGGTTGATTTTAAGCCTGCTAATGGCAGCATCTATTTCTTTTTTGGTTATACTGGAAATGAGTTTTCTATTTTGCTCATCTCCAATGGCTGGTAGGTCCAATGAGTCAAGGAATTCTTTCATCTCACAATCTTCTTTAGCCGTGGGTTGGGTATATAGATTTTCATAATAATCTTTAAAAACCCTCTCTATTTCTTCAGGTTCAAGTAGTAGCTGTTTCGTTAATGGGTCTCTAATTTTACATATTGCATGAGAAGCTTGCTGGGCCTTTATTCCTCTTGCTTAATATTTGGTTGATTTACAGCCTGATTCATAGTGGGTCTGTTTAATGACTTTCAGCTTTTTCTCAACATCTAGCCTCAAGACATCGTCTATTTCCCTTCTGACACCGATTATTTGTTGTGACACTGTATCGTCCTCATTGCTTTTGTGTTGCTGTTCCAGAGTTGTTAATTGGTTTACCAGCTTCTTGTAACCTTCTTCTCTATGTGGCAGGTGGGTTTGCCCCCACCTTCGCGTCATCAATCACACCTGCGCCGGAGTGCAATCTTTGCGTCCCTCAGTGCGTTTACATGGTACTTGAGAAATGATTGCCTTCGTCCGATTCTGATCGGAGTTTGAGAAGTCCGATTGGAATTGGAGAACTCCGATTGAGACACCCAGATAATGCGATTGGAATTCTAATTTCTCGGCCATGTATACGCCTTAGTCGGACTATTAACTGGACAACGTAAGTGCGCACGCACCACCGCACAACTACGTCGTCAAAACAGACAGCGCGAAACAACCAGCAAACGCAAATAAGAATGTTGACATTTGGAGAGAGGATGAGACCGGGGCGATGCTTTCTCTTCTAAAAGAGATGGACATATTAAAATAACACACAACAGAGACCTTTTTTAAAAGGGTAGCGCAGCAAATGCAGGGCTCCGGCTTTGCGCAGCCCTGAACAAATACGTATTCCTTCGTATTTATATTTCTACCTTTTCGTTCACATTTTTTGTAAGTTGCTGAGAGAGATGTGTTTCCTGTAGATCAGGCATGGCCAAACTACGGCGTGTCTCTCTCCGGCCCGCGTGAAGGCAGTCAAAAATCTAACCTAACTTAGAAATGACACTTGAACCTGCAATGAGGATTTTAGTCGTTCTAAATGAGTCCAACGTTAGAAAAAAAGGAGCGACCCGGACTTCCCACAGTCTCTTTTCTCTTAATATGGGAATTCAATTTTAATAATTTGTCAACTAAAAACACCGGTCATACTAGAACATCCCTACCAGCTTTCTTCCCTTTATTCTCTGAATTTAATCAAAGAATCTTTGAAACTCTTGTAGCTTTTCTCTGGCTCGTGTCGCTGCTGATGCGTAGCCCCTCCAGGATCCCTCCTTGCACTGCCACTCCGTCGTAGTGCGGCGCACCGAGTGCCGCAGGCCCCTCCGCACCCGTCGCCACCGCCGTCTTCTCCGCCAGGCCGCGTCTCGCCAATTCCTCCTTTACCTCCTCTGCGCTGTTGTAGGTTCGAGTTCCCGTATCCCAGTGGGTCCTCATCTTGGTGAATGGCGTCTGGAAGCGGATGCCCTTCTCCTTCAGGATTCTTTTAGCAGTGTTGTACTCCTTTGTTTGGACCATCTCTGTCGCGTAATCGTGATGGAATGACGGTACTTTATTCCCCAGTTCTATTTTCTTTCTCCATAGCTCTCTCAGGACCCTCTCTTTGGTAGTAAATTCCAGAAAGTTAACAATGATGGGTCTCGGTTGGGCACCGTCCGCTGGCTTCTGTGCAAATGAGCGGTGTGCTCTCTGAATTTGGAAATTAAAATCTGCTGGCAGGTGCAGTTCGCTTTTCAGCAGGTCTTCCACAAACTTGGCCACAGATTCTCCCTCCTCTCCTTCAGTGACTCCATAGATACGTAGGTTGTTTCTCCTCGGCCTGGACTCCAGGTCAGTTAACTTGTCCTGAAGAGCTTTTTGTTCTCTCAGTGATATGACCAGAGTGTCATTAGCTTCCTGTGCCCAACGTTCTAGCTTTTCAATCCGCGACTCAGCCTCGTTGATCTTGCTGGTTTGGAGCTCCTGTTCGGTGATGACTTTCGCAAGTTGTTGATTTATTTCGTCTTTGAAGTCGTCCAAGTCTTTTTCCACGTCGTTCCTCAGTGTTTCTCCAAACGTGCGAAGGACTTCTTTTGATTCCATTTTTAAATCCCGTATCTCCTTGCTAATAATTTCTATGTCCGAGCCCTTTTTCGCGTCGTTAGTCACGAGGAGTTCGTTTCGCCATCTCTCTCTGTTTCAGAGCAAGCTGGTAGTTCCGCCATATTGTCTGTTACCGTGTTTCTGTTTTGGTTGAATCGAGTTTTCCTTCCCATTCCAACGTTCCCCTGATCACTTTGTAGTTAATATGATATCTGACAATAGTTATTCATTTGCATTGGAGAAGGACAGGCCACATGTCTCTTGGCCAGTTGAGTGGCGAAGCTATTCGCTCCAAGGCACTGAAGTATGAATCAACTTCTGCCTCACGAAATGCTGGCACCAGAAAAATGTTTTTACTGGGGCTGGGCAACGATTAAAAATTTTAATCACAATTAATCGCATGATTTACCTGATCAATCATGATTAATCACGTTGTATACGCAAAAGCCAATAATGAATTTAAAAGAAGTCTTTCATACACTTTAATTTAAATGTTCTGCCATATAAACGAAAGCACCATTACATTTATCGTGCAAACACTTAACATCAGCACTTTACACAGAAACATTTTTAATGTAAATCTAAAGTTAAAAAAAATGCAAATACAAAATTAAAGCTTATTGCCAATGCCAGGGCATTACTGTTATCCTGTTCCTTATGAAAAATAAAAAAAATCTACCTACAAAATCCTGAGCCACAATAATAACAGGCAATTTCTGAGGTAACAGCAGAAACATTTTTCTTTTATCAGGGAGCAGCATAACCAGTCTGTTTTCCCTTGCAAATGTCCCATTTAGAAAGGGCGAGGCACAAAAACGTTCACTTTTGGGTTTTTCTTCACATGGGACTAGAATGTAAAGTCCACATTTATACTGGAGTTCCTTTGGAGAATCTCACTCAACTCAGTGCAGTTTGTCATTTCCTGGAACTTGACGGCCAGTTATTTTAAATGTACTGCCATATGAATTAAAGTGCCATAACATTTACTGTGCAAACACACTTTTCACATCAGCATTTTTGAACAATTAGCAGCTAAGAAAAAAAAAATAGTGTAAATTTAAACTCAACTTAAACAATGTTATCAAAGCAATACAAAATTAAAGCTGTAAGCAGCGTTTGCGGGACTGAGCCCACCTGGCCACTGCCTGCCGTGATGTCCGCCACCTGGCCACGAGCCCCCGACACCCGCCAACGCTTCCCAACGCCTGGCGATTCCGCCCGAAACCCGCCGATGCCCCATTACTGACGCCGACGCCTGCTGATGACACATCAAGCACTGACTTGACATTACTGACTTGACATTTAGAAACATTTGATTTCTAAATGTGATTGATTACTGTATCATTTTGGAGATAATAAGCCTTAAAGTTGGCTTTTTGTTTTGTTTTGCGACAGCTCCAATATTCCATTTTTACTGTACAATAACATCAAATTGCTCCATAAGCTCTGTCAATGGTTGGTACAGTTGACCTCAGGACAACCTTGAATATATCTTCAATCATTATAAGGCATATTTAATGTACCATTTTGGAGATATTAAGCCTCAAAGTTGTTGTTTTACTTTTTTTTTTAGCTTTTCAAACAGGCAAAAAGGGCCCAGTACTCAATTTTTTACTGTACAGTAACATTGCTTTGCTCCATAATTTCTGTCAGTGGTTGGTACAGTTGACCTAAGGAACACCCTGACTATATCCTCAGTCATTATCAAGCATATGTACAGTATCATTTTGGAGATATTAAGCCTTAAAGTTGGCTTTTTGTTTTTCTTCTTCTTCTTTTTTTTTTGCGACAGCTCCAATATTCAATTTTTACTGTACAATAACATCAAATTGCTCCATAAGCTCTGGCAATGGTTGGTACAGTTGACCTCAGGACAACCTTGAATATATCTTCTCTTAATATTCTTGAATATTCTCACTTAATGTACCAGCTCCTTCCTGTAGACATGATATGTACAGTTAGTTATTCTTTGTTTGACGCAAGTGTTACATTAATTTCCTACTATCTGTACTGGTACTTCTTGTTAATTTGAAATAAACACTAACAGCATAATGTCAAAACAAAAACCGAACAAGTCAAACAGGAGCAGATCAGAAAACAAGGAGGCTTTGTACTAAAATATGGATAAAATATAAACAGGGAGTTGTCTAATGTCGTCAAGGAAGCCAACATTACGTTACCTGTTGATCAGCATGTTGACTCAGAAAATCCTCAGGCTCCTGCTGCGACATTTCATGTGGGGCGACGGTTGTGACTTCACTGCTGGTCCCGTGAGAAACTCAAATCGGTCCCTCACGTTTGTGTTGCGTGGCATGGGTTAGGACATTGAGAGGCATTATAGTGTGGTTGTGTGCACCAAATCGGACTTGGCTTCTAGCTCGATAGCCATGCATAATTTATGCAAACGCAATGCTCTGTTTATGTGAACTCACGGAGTCAGACTCCGTGCACGTGCTCATCTCGACTCGATGGATTTATGAGCTTGATGACAAGTGTGTATTTTGTATTGGATTGATGTACTGCAATTCTAGTCATGTGAACAAGCAATTATCATTCCTAGTTATATGTGGCATGACAAAATACTGTACTACCAAGTTTGTATTGCAGTATCTTCAGTTTATGGGGTAGAGGGTGCTCAAATTGGATTGATTGAAGATGTAGTTTAGGTACAATTTGCTTGTTTTTATCAAAATTTAAGTTGATTGCAGTTCAAGGTGGCACAATCCTATCAGATGTTGTCATTTTGTCACAAAGAACACTGGTATTTGATGATTATTACCATAAGTACCACCATGTTGCAGGCATTGTGGTTACAAGTTTCACTCCAATTTTGATTGTTGTCTGTATGACTAGCAATCCGTTGAGCTGTCTATGGTTATCATTCAGATAAGGTGTCACAACTTTTAATTGCATGGGAACTTTGGGATCCATGGCAGATGGGCATTGTAAAAAAACGGATCTTGAGTCGGAAGGCTAGCTTGTCCTAATTGTGACCTTAATATGATGATTTTTTTTCCCTGCCAGATTGAGGAGAAATTAAATGGACATCCAAACCGGATGTCCATTCATGTCCATTTAAGCAAGCATTTTTGCAGATTTTAACACTGACTTGCATTAATAGGCGATGAATGAGCTGTGGCGCATTCTGGATAAGGGCAACAGAAAATTCATTGATGAACTAAAAAATGAGATGAGAAGACTTCTGCACCAATGTGTAATTTTATGGTGTTTGGGAAAAAAATCAAGTGATGATGCCACGCATAACGCTGGATGTAGTTCAGTCGAGTCATTTTGCTGTGTCTCTAATTGACTGTGTAGCTGTTTCCTTGGACATAGGATGGTTTATGTTGCGCTGAATGAATAGATGCAGAATGGTAATACTCTTCATGCTGAAAAAATAAGATTTTTTTTGTGATCAACACAAACCTAATAAGACTCATTTTTAGGAAGACTAACTTTGAACTCAAAGTTGATTTGTTCTATTCCAGTGGAATATTCCATCGCGCTGCTCAGGGCACTCCCCACACTCTTTCCTTCACCAAGTCCACCACCGAAGAAGCTGGGACATGCCAGTGAGGCACTGCTTCATGTCATTCAGGTGTTCGCATTTTCTCACATTCAACACTTTGTAGTTCCATGCATGGATGTGGCGTTTCCTTCTTCTTTTTCTTTAGCCAACAGAAGATCCCATAATGTACTCGCAGAAGAGGTCTTTCCTGTGTTGCTGTTTGATGGGACCCGCTGTCTCATCTGTCTTGGAGCCACTCCCGCCACCACGCTTGCCAAGGAAGACTTGAGTGACCGTCTGCTTCATCTGATGGGTTACGACTATGCCCTGCACCTCACATATCCAAAAGTGTGTGGCAACCCTTCTCTCTGTCATTCAGACATAAGTGCTACAGGACACTATCCATGAGTGAGACACCACAGCCTCATACAAAAAAGACCATGGCAGAATGGAAATTGGGGAGTATAGCTGTGTACTAGGCATAGGTAGCGATACACTCCCCTGGTAGTTGTAACTTGAGGGTGGGTGGGAGTCTGTTGGAACAAACATGTTATCAGTGGTGATAGGAACACTATATGCTGTCCCCATACTGTTTTTTTTTTTTGTGTAACTGAGTGTCAGGGAATCTGAATCAATATTCAATAATGATGACGGTGAATATTGTAACAATTGTTACTTGCGTTCTAGAAATGATTGCTTGAGGTTGTTTTAAGATGCAATGCCTTAGTGACGTACAAGGCAGTGAAGGCACTGTCAGCAATTTAAGTGAATAAATAGTTGTTGACAATATTAATTCTGTTTGCTTAATTATTTTTTTTGGGGGGGAGTGAGCGTAGGGGGGGTGGATGCTTTGTCTCATTTTGAGAAAAAAAAGCTAATATTGTGAACACTTAAATTAAGAAGAATTGCACTGTTAGTAGGTCTGGTTTTAAGATCTTTTCATTCAAATTAAGAAAGAAGCAAACGTGAAAAAAGAATTGAGAAGCTAGTATCAAGTTTATTTGACTTACAGTACAGAGTACAGTCCTTGGAATGAGTGCTTTACTGTTTATTTCAAGAGTTTTTCCATTCTTCAAATGCCTAGATATATTGTCTTATTTTAAGAAATCTTACCAAGTCTAAATATCTTACTGCATTGGCAGATAATTAGACTTGTTTCTAGCCTGTTCTTTCTCAATTTAAGTGTTTATTTCTTAGATATATTTTGCAGTGTGTGGACACCGAGGGGAGCTCTAGAATTGGCTCATTCAACCGACCAAGGATCCAATCAGCAGCGGCGTCACAGGCCCTCCTCCTTCTTTGTTCTCTCTCTCACTTTGACTTCGGCACTGGACAGCCAGGTTTGTGGAGGGAAGGTTGGAACAAGGTAAGGACGGGGTACCCCATACATTCATGTACGTAGAGTCACTAAGTCTTAAACTCACCAGGTTTGTATCGCTTATCGATAACCCTAATGCCATACAAGTCTATGAGGGTCAAAGGTCAACTTTGTCCTAGGGACATGGGGCCACTTTCAGGTTCATCAGGATCCTCCTGGACATACCCACACCAAATTTGGGGCTTCTAGCCCATGAGGAACCCCGAAACCCTCACTCTAATTACAGCCTTATCGCTAACCCTAATGCCATACAAGTCTATGAGGGTCAAAAGTCAACTTTGTCCTAGAGACATGGGGCCACTTCCTTTTTCATCAGGAGCCCCCAAGAAGCGCACACGCCAAATTTGGGGCTTCTAGTTCTTGAGGAACCCCAAAACCCTCACTCTAATTCCAGCCTTATCGCTAAACCCTAATGCAGTGCAAGTCTATGAAGGTCAAAGATCAACTTTGTCCGAGAGACATCAAGTGTTTTTTTCATGAATCATTCATCAATGTTAAGAGTTTGCTTTTTAGGAGAATTCACAATAAAAATACATTGACACTGTCAAATATGGACTCAAGCACTATTATTGAACTATACTGTATTTTTTGAGTGATGTGAAGCTTTTGACAAGCGCTGCGCAAAGGAGGCCCATTTGTTTTTGTTTTTTTTCAGGGGGCCCAAAATTCCTGGCGGCGCCCCTGAGCGGGCATCTCCAGCACTAAGGCAGTGGAGCTGCCGGCCACGAGAGAAGAATTAACCAGTCCATTGAAACCATTTGTTTGGTCTAGTTAGTGGCAACAGTCCTTTGAGGATCTTAAGTGCCTTCTCAGCTGTAACCCTTTCGTGTCTGCTCCAAATTTTTCCTCATTGGCTAGAAGCCCCAAATCTAGCGTGGGCGCTTCTTGGGGGCTCCTGATGAAAAAGCAAGTGGCCCCATGTCTCTAGGACAAAGTTGAAAATTCACCCCATAGACTTGCATTGAATTAGGGTTAACAATAAGGCTGAAACTAGGGTTAGGGTTAGGGTTAGCTGAAATTAGGGTTAGGGTTTCGGGGTTCCTCAAGGACTAGAAGCCCCAAATTTGGCGTGGGCGCTTCTTGGGGGCTCCTGATGAAAAAGCAAGTGGCCCCATGTCTCTAGGACAAAGTTGAAAATTCACCCCATAGACTTGCATTGAATTAGGGTTAACAATAAGGCTGAAACTAGGGTTAGGGTTAGGGTTAGGGTTAGCTGAAATTAGGGTTAGGGTTTCGGGGTTCCTCAAGTACTAGAAGCCCCAAATTTGGTGTGGGTGCTTCTTGGGGGCTCCTGATGAAAAAGCAAGTAGCCCCATATCTGTAGGACAAAGCTGAAATTTCACCCCATAGACTTGTATGGCATTAGGGTTAGGGTCCAAGAGTACACATACACATTTTCTTTTGCTTTATTGATTTAAGCTCATCGTCTCCAGCTGCAAAGGTATAGAAACCTTTCTGTGTTTTGATGTCGTGTGTGAGAAAACATCACTTTTTTCTGTAAACTTGTGTTATCATTGTCCTTCATTGAAAATGACACAATCTTTCATTTCATTGTTCAGATGCCGAACACCAAGGCATTCCGTCGCTCTCTGGCCATGAAACGACGCCTGGAGCAAAAACAGGATTGGACACCTTTTCCACCTCGGAAGGACTTTGAACGTCTTTAGTACTTCCACGTTCATGATTTCATGTTCTGCCTGTGTTGTTATGTTGTATTCCAAATAAATCTTACAAAAACATATTTAGATTTTTCTTTTTTGTCAATTTACACAGGGCGCGGTACTGGTCAGCGACCTGGGTGCGAAGATGGCCCGTTTTGCTCCTGACTGACAAAACAGTGCAAGTTCGTTCTTAAGGCCCAGCAACCAGACAAGAAGGTATGGGTCGTGATTTTGTCAAGCCACGAGTTTCTTTATGTTTTTGTTCTGGTGGTGGGAGACTCACATCTCTGTCCACTTGTGGATGGTTTTGTGTTCTCTCCCCGGGCAACAACCTTGAACACGGGCTTGTAACAGACTCCGCCCAGGATTTTGCTGCGCTACTGGCAACTGTGTTGGACCGCTGGCCCAAGGTTTGTTTATCTGCTGTGACAAACAAATTTGAACACATGAATGTCATCGCCACTTTGTTTTATCAATATCAAGTAATTCCATGATCCATAGTTCAATAACAAGAATATTCATGAATTTATTTTGCATTTTTATGTTTGTTTGGGTTTTTTTGTAGGTGTTTGTGCTTGACTTTCCACCTCGCCTGACTGTCAAGCCAGAACTACAAACAGCGCTACGTCAAGTATATCATCGTGTTGCTGCACGCATGGGTGTGTAAAATACATATTTTTGTTGTATTTTTTTCTCTTCAGTGACACTGTGCTAACAGATATTTCTTAGAATTGTGTGATTACATAATTGATTATGTGACACTTCTTCCAGGTGTAACATTTGTGTATATGGCCGATCACCTCCCCCTTCGTCAGCTGTACATGGTGGTGTTATGATGGTGTAAGTTTTGCCTTCTTCAGCCTTACTTGCTCTTCATTTGATATGACAAATATGTGTTAACATGTTGTTTTCTGTTTAGGTGCACCTCAGGACTGATTTTGGTGGAGCGTCTGCATGCTGCATGCTCCATCAGCTCGCACCCCCTTCACCTAGGCCAGGGGTGTTGTGCCACAACCAATCATCGCCCAGGGTGTCTCCCAGAGTGGTTGTGACAGGTCCTGTCTACATGCCAGTGTATGGACCTGTAATGGACTCTTGTTGGACAGGAGGTTGAGGTAACCTGTTCATCCCTCTTTTTTTTTTTTTCCCCCCAATCGTGTATTTGTCAAACAGTGCAACTTTTTATTTTAAAAATGAACACTTATCCTAAGTTGACTCTGATTTCCTCTCCTCTTTTTTTTTATAGACAGTACCAACAGTTGTTGAGACTGCATTTCACACAGACATCCCGTCCAATCCCGTGTGGTTCAGTGAGGCTGTGCTGCTGGACCACATGGAGACCGTCGTGGAGTCATCTGGCAGGGTTTCCCCAGCTGCCACGGTAACATTCACACAATTATTCATACACTTATCAACTAATATTGTTGTGCTTTCTGTTGCAATAAATAATCGATACACTGACGGCAAATATCAATATTTTATTTCAACACACATTATGGATTTACCCCATTGTCACCGTCAACTATTAATCTCTCCTGTCCTGTTTGTGGGGGCGCTAATCCCGTAAGAGTCAAGTAGGCGTAAGCAGCGGCCGGTGAATAAAACGAGTTAACAACGGAAGAGCACATGCAAGAACGGCGGAAAATACCAACAACGGAAAACAAATCAAAGACCCACCCGCAAGTTACCACTCTAAAGTATGGACCCACTTTGGCTTTTACGAGACGGATGACGGGAGGAAACTTCATAAAGAATATGCAATCTGCAACAACTGTTTTGCAAAGGTAAAATACAATGGCAACACTACGAATCTGCAGAGCTGCCTCGTTCGCTATCACCCGTCCCGTTTTTCCCAGAATTGTTCTCTTTTTTCACCACCTGTCCCGGGAAAGATAAAATCTCTCCCGGGACACAATTTGTCCCGTTTTTTATGGAAAATGACAAAACCTCATTTAATTTCCGTCTGTGGTCTAGATAGGGTTGCCAACCCTCCCGTAAAATATGCGATTGTCCCATATTTGGCAACTAAAAAACCTGTCCCGTAATGAATTGATGGGGGACGCACTTCACTTTGTCCCGTATATTTTGGGGACGCGGTTATTTATTTATTTATTTTGTCTGCATCATTTCTTTTATTGATTTTCAGAATCGGGGCAGTGAAAGGATTTTTTTCCCTCTTTCATCTTCCCGTCGGTTTGTATATCCCAAGTCCCCAAGTTGAGATAAGACAAGTTGCTACTGACTTTACATTACCAGAAAGCACTGTCCTTGTTTACATGAAAGTTATTAATGTTCATGCACTTTAATATGTTTGCTTGTGCAGTGCACGTTTGTTTGTACATTATACAAAGTTTTGGAATAAATGCAAGATCACAGGCATTTTCCTTTTTATGGGTATTCTTTTCTTTTTCAGTCACATATCGTCGGCAAAATTTCGAAGATATCGAAGATATCGTGTGTCGTGATGTTGTCATTATCGTGGGCCAAATATCGTCACAGTATCGAATCGTGGGTTAGCCGTATCGCCCCACCCCTATTATCAACACAAGATCACATATGTACAGTACATGTACAGTTTAATTAGTGTGTTACTTTGTTTATGAATTCATTTCTTTATGTTCTTCCAGATGTCCAGCCTGAGACGTCGATCAGCACGCGTTGCCTCAAAAACCAAAACAAACCAGTGACATGTTGGTATTTGGGATATGTGTATTTCATTGTGTGCATCTTTGTGATAGGACAATAAATGCAGTTCTTTAAACGTTACTTTGTGTCCTTGTATTTGCAGGTGTGGGCAACACGTTCAACTGTCCACATGACTGAGTCTGCCTCCAGCAATGTCACAGCAGTGCAGCAGGTTTGTACTTATTCATTTCCACTTCATCACCTGTGTGTGTTTTCTAGGCTTTACACCGATCTTATCGGCTGTATCGGATCGGCCGATATTTGGCATTTTTAGAAACGTTCATGATCGGGCGTCATGTCATGAATCACCGATCCGATCAATGACGTCATGGTCGTGTTGAAACTTTTTTAATCTGTCTCATTTCCTCCAAAGTAGTTTCACAGCATCGACATGTTTATTTGTTTGTATCCGAGTGTTATGTAAATGTATAGATTTGGGTTTACATTGTTGTCAGTTCCTTTTGTCTGCTGTGTGTCCGTTTGGGCACTAGATGGCGCAGTAGATCCTGTGTTCCCTTTTTTTTGCTTGTTCCAGGTGCGGAAAGGTGATTGGCTGGTGCCAATATTAAAGGAGGAGGACTTCAACACCTCGGTCTCTTTGTCCTTCTCCCAGCTCCCAACCAGAGGCCATGTGCTGCAGCAGCAGCATTCTGTGTTCAGCCATCAATTCTGTTTTGTAATCTATTTCAGTTCCCTTTGTGTCCACGTAGCCCGTAGGGGAGGGAAGCCATTTGTGTTGTGACCCTTTTCTCCTGTGTTTTAGTTAAGGAGGTTAGTTTGACTGTCATTTATTTGATTGTTTTCTTCATAGGTAAGATCCATAAGAGAGCCATTTTGTTTGTTGTTTTGGCCATGCCCTCCCTGACGCCAGTGAAATGATGGTGACGTTTAATAAAAACCATCCTGTGGACGAAGCACCTTTGTCTAATTTGAGAGCTGGGAGAAGGGGGGGGGCCTTTATGTTGTGTCCTGGTTCCCCCTAGGCCGGGGCATAACACCGAGGGCTAATGATTCATGATTCAAAAACCTTCATTTTCGTCTTCGTGCCTCTTCCTGTTTTGAGTACTGTCGCTATGTGACGGACAATAAAGTTTCTTTGAATCTGCAATATATGCAACGCTACAGTACCTCGCGGGGGAACTTTGGTAAAAAAATTCAACACCACAAATTTAATCAGGCACTTGGAAAAGATACACACGGAGGACGTTGGATCGGTGATTGGCACAAAAATCGTGACCGTGTAAAGCCTAGTGTTTTCCTTTCTATGTTTATTGGCATAAAATCACATCTTTCTTATTTTAATCAGGTGGAGGTGACGCCACAGATGACCAGAGCTGTGCCCGTGGTTCCTGTGGCTCCCGTGGTTGCCAGCACCAAGCCAGAGGAGGCCAGCACCGTCCAGGAGGCAACACAGAAGATCAACTAAGCTAAGGAGGCTTTTCTTTCTTCTTCTGTTGCCTCTGACTGCTCCGCTCGTTCTACGCCTCGCACATGTGATTTGTGATCCATCATCAGTTAGTACTAGTGAAGATGCAGTGGCAGATCATGGCACTGGTATTAGATTAGCCAAGGTTCTGCATGGTCACGGTTTAAAATTCCAGCACCAGCTGGCAACAGTGAGTCACTTCAGAAGAGCAAAACTCCTCACTTTGACATGGATAATTCTGACGTAGAGTTTGTCAGTGCTGTGACCAATGAAGAGTGTAACTTCTCTCCCCTTGATGTTGATGTTTGTTTAGACCTTTGCAAAAACTTGAAGATTCATTTGGACCGTGCGAGTTTTCCAATTTCTGATTGCAAAGGCCCATTAGGTTCGCCGTGTACAAATGAGAATGTAGAGGCTGATGGAAACTGCTTCTTCAGAGCCATCAGTCAAGCTGGGACTGGTTTATAGACACAGAAGTGGAAATTCAGGTTGCAGTAGATTGTTTACGATTAGATGTGTACACTTTTATCGATGGTCATGGGTTGAAGTACAGCTCTTGCAAGAAACAATTCTCACATTGTATATATTTATGGATGTATTTGTTTTATATGGAAGCAGTTATATGAAGTTACACATTTGAGATTTAATTTTCAAAACATGCACCAGCAAAGAGTTACCAAAATTCAATATGAAATGTAAAATTCAAAAATGAAAAAGCAATAGCAGAATGCTTTTTCATTTTAAGAACAAAGCTGCATTATTTGACTCATAATTAAAATCATTAATAAATATTCCTATATGCATTTTCATTTTCTTATTCGTGTCGCACCTTTTATGACACAATCAAAAAGAAAACTGAGAGCATTGCTTTTTAATTTTCCTGGTCCTGCCCTGCACAAGAGTGACCACAACTCGAAAATGAAATCGCAATCTCAAAGTAAGCGCGCGGCGCAGGAAAGTGACATCAGCAGCTCTCCACCTGTGGGTATGGCGGTATGACGCCAAGTGTCATTTGCCTCCTGTTATGTGTAAATTCTAATGTTTGTGAATTTAATAAATGTATATATATACTGTATATTTAAAAAAACAAAACAAAAAAAAGGTATAGCGGTATGACACCACTTTGCCATCGTTACTTTTCACGTCATTGAAGTTGCCGGTAAACGAGATTTAAATCGCCGAAAAACGTGGACCACTGACGGATCTCGTTGGTCGGAAAGATTTGAGCATGGCGCACATTGACACAATTGTTCAAACCCTGCTGGATTTAGCTTCCCAGGTGGAGTTGAATAGTGTATCTGAATCTGATGCTCGGGACCGAGTTGAGAAGGTATTCTGCCGTCCCAGATACGGACGCAAACAAGGTTGCCCTAGCCAACCTGTTGTCAGTTATGGAACACCGTGATGCACCAGCACAACATCAAAGCTAAAGCTATTTGTTACATGGGTGGAGTAACAGCTGTTCGGCGTCGGCCACCAGTCCATCCGTCGCAGGATGCGATGCAACGGATCATTGCTTCCGTTCGGCGTCGGCCACCAGTCCATCCGACGAAGGATGCGAAGCAACAGATCAATCCGTCGACTGGTGGCAGATGCTGGTGCGAGATCTGTCAGTGGTCCACGTTTTTCGCCGATTTAAATCTCGATTACCGGCAACTTCAATGACGTGAAAGAAGTAACGATGGCAAAGTGGTGTCAGACCGCCATACCTTTTTTTTCTTTTCTTTTCTTTTTAAATAAATTTTAAAAAAATATATATATATATATACATCTTTCTCTTTTTCACAAACATTAGAATTTACACATAACAGCAGGCAAATGACACTTGGCGTCATACCGCCATACCCACAGGTGGAGAGCTGCTGATGTCACTTTCCTGTGCCGCGCGCTTACTTTGAGATTGCGATTTCATTTTCGAGTTGTGGTCACTCTTTTGCAGGGCAGGACCACGAAAATTAAAAAGCAATGCCCTCAGTTTTCTTTTTGATTGTGTCATAAAAGGTGCGACACGAATAAGAAAATGAAAATGCATATAGCAATATTTATTAATGATTTTAATTATGAGTCAAATAATGCAGTTTCGTTCTTAAAATGAAAAAGCATTCTGCTATTGCTTTTTCATTTTTGAATTTTACATTTCATATTGAATCTTGGTAACTCTTTGCTGGTGCATGTTTTGAAAATTAAATCTCAAATGTGTTTTCCTTTTTCATTTGAATTAAGTACAAGAATGAGCAGTCTTGCAGAAGAAAATGAAAATGCAGATTGAATGACTTATTAACCATTTTAATTATGAGTCAAATAATGCAGCTTCGTTCTTAAAATTTAAAAGCATTTCTGCTATTGCATTTTTATTTGGATTATGGTAACTATCTGCTTCCATAGTTACACCTGTGTTACAGAATAGTAAATGCTTCAGCAGAGTTTTATGAGGGTGTTTTTTTTTTGTTGTTGAAAGTGAAAATGTTGTTTTGAAAATGACTGCTTACAGGTCCATCTGTTTACTCTAACCAAGCATTCAGAACGAGTTGTCCAACACCGGTTTAATTTTTCAGGAATTGTTGACTTTAAAGAATCACGTTAATGTTCATTAATTCATGGAAGTGAAGAATAATTAAAGTAAATTTTAAAGTAACCTTGTGCTTCTGTGTTTCTCAATGTTTCAAAACTTTGTTCTGAACATAGTTAAGTTCTTTCACATGGCTACTTTTATTTAACAGCTCTTTGCACACACGACCTTCAGGTCAAAAAGTAAATTCAGTAAATAGCATCACCGTAAGGATTGCGTAATAACAGAAACAAAGGAGTGCAGTAAATAACCAATATCCCTGTGTATTTTTAAAAGGAACACTAGAGATTTAACAATACACAAAATAACAGGAGGTTCACAACAATTTAGTGTCCATTCTCTGGATAGGGTCAGGGGGAGGCGCACTGCAGTGGAATAAGTGTCCATCCTGTGGAGAGGGTCGGGTGGTTTAGAGAGATGCAGTGATGACCTCTCTTAGGTGCAAATACAAGTTCACAGCCTGATACGGATCTGTTGGTGGAGCAAGATGGCCATAAAGATGATACAGAGTTCATAAATATCTGGATTACATGGTACAGCCAGCCGAAAGACACATTCATTTTTGCACAGTTGAATGTGTTCATCTTCAACAGGGGAGAGAAAATCTGTTGTTCGGTCAAGTTCAGGAACAGCATGCGTCACATTAGGCCGACCGATGGGGACGTTTAGGTTTCTTGATGGCCTGATGTTGTGTGCAATCCACACCTGTGCAGTGTCATCCAACTCATCCTGTAGAAAATGTATACATTTAGGAAGAGCTGTGCCAGCAGAACATAAATAAAACACTAAATTACAGCATTCACACATGAGCAACCCCATCCTCTCCCTCCCTCCCTGTCTCTGTTCGTCCCTCCCCCCCTCTTTCTCCCCATCTCTTATCCTCTCTGTTTCTACCCTTCTGTTCCATCTCTCTCCCCTTCCATCTCTGTTCCTTTCCCTTTTCTACCCCTTCTCTTTAGCATTCTTTTTCCTTTCCTCCCGTCTCTGTCTGTCTGTCTTCCCAACACCCACTTTCCCGTTTCTGTCCTCCCTCCCCTCTCTCTCACTCACATACACATGCGCACAAAATGAAAATAAAACATTATTCATGAACTCACCTGTATGGAGGCCCATACAACAAAACTGCAGGAGACTTTTGTCCAGAAACTCGCCATCAAAATGCCCGTTGTCTCTGAGGTCTGATAACAAGGCTAACCAGAACTCCATGCGCTGGCCACGCAGGAAACCCCACCAATATTCAATTCTTTGATTGGCGGTGCTGGCCCCCTCCAAGTAACTATCGAGGGTGTCGTCTGGTTGAACAGGGACGAGGAAACGCTGGAAGCCTCTAACATGGCCATTTTCGGTTCCAAGGTCGCCTCGAACAACTCTAGGGCACCCCCCAAAACGCTGTACCGCTTCTATGTAGCACCCTCCAATTACTTTTGGGTCACTACTTGTTGTGTAAGCTTTGAGCCAGATTATTTTTCTTGAAAAGCCATCGATACATCCATTCACACAAATACCATATGGCTTCAGTTCATCATATGAGTCCAGGTGCCAGATGAAGTTGAGAAGTTTGAGAAGTAATTCCTCCGTCTGAGACGCCCCGCTTGCCTTAATGACACTCCTCTTGGATCCAGTTCCTTCAAAACCAAACGTACAGACTCTTTTCTCATACGCAGTCCATTTTCTCTGCATTTAGCATACATCCACCTATTCCCGTGAAGCTGCCCAAGGTAATGTAGCTGGTTGCTAATGGATTCAAAGAGGATCGCCAGGTCGGAATAGGCTTTGCGTGGCACGAGTCCCCTTGGAATGTACAGCTGCATCCCACTCTAGACTCATCAAACCCGACAAAGAAAACAAATCCTGAGTCACTAAATATTAAGAAGATGATTAAAAGGATTGGTATGTTTGATGTATGGAGGGATTTTCATCCATCCACTAAACAATTGACTTTTTACTCTCACTCTCATTCAGTTTACTCGAGGATCGATTATTTCTTTATGTTCAGAACAGACAGACACAGGGTTTTAGATTGTAGAATTGCTGTTAGCGACATATCAGATCACTCAGGTGTATATGTGAAAATAAATGTAGGTGTCCCACACAAAAACACACTATTTGGAGACTCAACACCTCCCTATTAAATGACACCCGATTTGAAGATTACATGAGGAAAGAAATGAAGGAATATACAGACCTTAACGGTAGCACAGTGACGTCACAGAGTATTTTATGGGATGCTGGAAAAGCAGTATTGCGTGGGAAGATTATAAGTTGGGCATCACAAAGGAAAAAAGAAAAACTTAAACACCTTAACGACTTGACAAGTAAATTAGACTCACTGGAACAGAAGCATGTAGAGACTAACGACCCCACCTTATTGGAACAAATAACCGTAGTAAAATCAGAACTAAATAAGAAACTGAACGACCAGGAGGAACTTACACTTAAGTATATCAAACAAACCCACGATGAAAATGGACCCCGTGCTAAAAAACTCTTATCCATATATAAAGTAATGGACCCGGTCACCAACCAGATGTGTTATAAGCCAGAAGCAATACATAAGTCTTTTGAATCATACTTCAGGAATTTATACACTCAACCCGAATTAGCAGAAGCAGTAACAGTCAATTAATTTTTTGAAATCCCTAGACCTGCCATCTGTTGTCACAGAACAAAATAAGTGCTTAACTACAGAGTTTACAAATGCAGAGGTCGACAAGGCAATTTCTAAACTGAAAACAAGCAAAGCAGCCGGGGGAGATGGACTACCAGCAGAATGGTATAAGACTTTTAGGGACTCTGTGACCCCACTGCTATTTATTAAATTGTTTTAACTATGTCTTAAAAGGTGGCGAGACCCCACCATCTTGGAAACAGGCCATATTATCTGTAATACTGAAACCAGGGAAAGCTAGGACAGATTGCAGCTCATACAGACCTATCTCAGTTTTAAACACTGATTATAAAATTTTCACTTCAATTATTGTCAACACACTAGAAAATATTATCCCTAACCTAATTGACACGGACCAGACAGGTTTTGTTAAAAATAGACAAACACAAGACAATGTTAGGCGAGCTATACATCTGTTACATATAATGAGCAAAGGAAACACAATGTCCTTAGCAATTAGCTTTGACACAAAAAAAAGCTTTTGACTCTGTTCTATGGGAATTTTTATACCTGGTCCTGCAACGTTTTGGCTTTAACAATACAGTTATAAAATGTTTAAAATTCACCTGTGGCCCGGATCAGAATAAATGGCAGTCTTTCAGGTACAATCCGTTTGGAGAGGGGTTGCTGACAGGGCTGCCCACTGAGCCCCATCTTGTTTGCTCTATTTATAGTGCTACTTGTTCAAAAGATTAGGGAAGACCCAGAAATCACGGGAATACTATTCAAGGGGAAAGAATATAAGACATGTTTATATGCAGATGACATCCTGGTGACTTTATCCGACCCGGATACTTGATTTTTACAACCGAATAGATACTTAAAAAATGGTTATTTTACCACAATTGTTATTTCTACTCCAATCGCTGCCTGTAGAAATACCCAATAAGAAATTCAGTGAATGGAATCGGATCATTTCTAGATTCATATGGCAGAACAAGAAACCAAGGGTACGCTACAAAACATTACACTTAACAGGGAGGGATGTCACTCCCATGCTTGGAGGACGACTATAAAGCAGCACAACTGCAGTATATAGTCTACTGGTGCAGGGCGGGTTACGATGCAAAATGGAAGGAGCTAGAATTTGACCAACTAGATATCCCACTTCAATTTCTGCTGGGTGAAAAAGCTTTCAAGACTATATACTCTAATAATCTATGTGATGTTATAAAAACTCCCCTAAATATTTGGTACAAAGAGATGAGCAAAGCGCACCTGGAAAAAAAATCTCGGTTATTAAGATGGGTCGAACATGATAGAGTATTCTTGTGTTATTCTTTACCTTGGTTTATATTGTATGATCACTAGTAGCACGTGTAAACTGTTAGAATCCTAGGCTAACATATACGCATCGTATTTCACTTTGTTTTATGGCCTGCCACTGATGTGCTCATCCTCTCCCTGTACAGGATATGAGCTGTGAAATCGGTCAACTATCGTATAGTCGTTGGTTTGTCTCTCTCTGTTCTCCTCCCTGTTCTTTCCTTATCTTATCCCCTCCCAGTCCTGTGTATAAGAGACCTTCTTCCTCCTTCCCACCTCGCACTCGCACTCCCATTTTACTGTGTTTTGTGCCTCGGAGCTCCGATCCCTTTTTTTATTGTTTGTTCATTAAATTACTTATTATCCCAGTATTCCTGCATCGGCATCTTCGCTCTTTTCCACAACAATTTGGCGTCACGAACAGGATTGCTGGAGACCTGTCAGTGGAACTCTGGGACGTTGAGGGCCCGGGACCAGGAACGGAGGAAACTCCTCGTTCCCCCTCTACCTCGAACCAAGCATTCAGAGATGAGAGGATCGGCGTCTAAGAGTGGATCTGATCGGCTTCACGTCTATCCAAGCGAACCTGGAAGGGAAGTGCTGATTCAGAGATCGGGTGAGAAGTAATTGTTCTTGTCTCAGACATATCAGTCACCAGTGGGTTGTTTTCCTTGTCGTTTACGAACGGTCCCGGGGCAGGACGGAGCGCATACGTTAACCGTGCCTGTCAGGTCGGTGTTGATTCTGAATCAACACTGAAATTCCCGCTCCACAAGTGAGCCGGAAGCTTCTGGTAGGTAAACTACCAGAGGGGTGAGTTTTTTCTCCACCTTTTTGCTACAGAGTAAGAAAAAGGGGTGCACGGGGACGCCTGTGTATTTTCTGACTTGGAATTTTGTGAAAACTTAGTGAAAAGTCAGAGTAATAAGTCTAGCTAGACAGTGCTGGGGAAGAACCAGAGCAAAGTGGCTGCTGCTGTTCCCCAGGGGGGACCAATTGTGGACGACATGAGGAAAAAATATGGTCCAGATTGTCTTGACATGTTGGGAATTTGGGTTGAAAAGTATGATTTCCCAGCAGGAGGATCACTGAGTTTGGAGGAATTGAGAAACCTCCGGGATAAATTGAAGATAGCAGAGGGAAAGGTTACAAAAAAGAAAAAAACTATATATGCAATATGCAATTCAGATCATCAAAGATCATGAAAGGTGTTTTTCATTTTGGAAAACTGAAGCAGAAGTCAGGGACAGGAAACAAGTAAAAAAAACAAAAACAAACGTGTGAACAGCGCTGGGCGCTGGAGCACAGGGGTGACAGAGATAACGGCAGAGGGTGCACACACTCACACACACTCCCCAGAGGAGGGAGAAAAGGAGCCGCTCACACACGAGCATTCAAATGCACCAAATGTCTGTATCCTTCTCTTACAGGCCCGAGGGACCCTCTCCTGGACATGCCTGTCTTCCCTCCTCCCGCCTGCCCTCATCCAACGCTACCACCGTACAACCCTGCGCACTCCAGCACCGACGCCGCAGCGTCGCCACGTTCATCAGGACTGCCGTCAACCAAACGGCCAGCCTCATCACTGCTTTCAGACAAGGGCTGCTCCCCCAGATCGCCAAAGCAGTTAACAGAAGCTGCTGCGTGGGGATTGAAGATGCCCGGCTGACAGAGGTCCGACGTCATGCAGTGCACGCTGAGAGGCTTCTGCAGGAGGCCAGCGATGCAGAGGACAAGAAGATAAAGCGTGCCTCCCTCACCATGATGAAGCACCTCAGTGACACGGCGAGACGGCCCTACAGGAACAACGACAACCGACGAAGGGCGTCTAGCGGAGACAGAGGCGAAAAGGGGGCGTGCCACATCTGCGGCCGAATGGGTCACTGGGCCAGAGAATGCCCTGACAAAGGAAGACACCGCGGGCAGAACCATGCCCACCGCAGCCAAGAGAGTGATCGCGAGGGCCGGAAAAGAGGATCCAACTTAGAGCAGCTGAGGGGGGAGAGTGGAGTGCGGGACACGGCATGGACCCGGCGAGACGGACCCCCGGCCTACAGCGTCTTCGCAGGGAAGTGATGCACACACACACATGCAACACGCTTCTTGCAATGAAGAAATGCTTGCTGTCCCCTCTAACTTCCCTTTCCCCTGCAGACACGTACACTGATTCATATTCTGATGTTGATTATTCGGAAACGTATACTGATTTACATGTTGATGATGATTTTTCTTCTGACAATGATTTAGGTTCGACTGATTGCTCTCAGCCTGACGGTGAGACATGCATTGACACTGACACAGAGTTCGAGGTTGATTTATGTGACCAAATTTTGAGCACCATTGACAGGTTTAGAACGTCGTCACGTGCCGCCTCCTCCCACATACATGTTGTATAAAGAAGCTGTTTTTGAGAAACTGCCGCGGGTCACTTTTAGAATTATGGGTAAAAATATCACGTTCCTAGCCGATAGCGGAGCAACATTGTCGCTCCTTCGTGCAGAAGAACTTCCCCAGTGTAAAAAAAAAAAGTGGGAGATATGTTTATTCTGTCGGGGCAGCTGGAACGAAGAAGAGAGAGCCTCTCACCACTCCACTTACTTGTATTGACTACGGCGACGAGACATGCACATCACAAAACCAAATTAAACACAGCTTTGTATTGTCAGAAGTGTGTCCGATGAATTTGTTGGGAAGAGATTTGCTTCTAGCCATGGGCATGAATCTCATCTCCACCCCCGACGGGTTGATTGTTGCCAGGTCGTTATCTTCCTCGACCTTGGCTCAAATTCCTAAGCCTCTCTTGCATGTCTATCAGTGGTTGCTTCCCCTCGAGGCCCCAGAAGAATTGATAGTGGCGGCTAACGATAAGGTGCCAGGTGATGCTCACTTCATGAAAGCTCCCAATTTGCACTGCACAGCCAGTGCAACTCGTGAAAGAAACCGTGTGTTTGAGAGTGAGTTTTTTTTTTGTTTTTTTTTTTGTTTTTTTTTTCCAAGCGTGAATGATGACCTCTTTGTTTCTACATTGTTTTGGGGCCCCCAACGATGCGTTGCCTCTGTTTCACTCACACCAGTGCATTTCTTTTTTTTCTGTCCGTGGGTCTACCCCACACATTTCACTTTCCAAGAGTCCAGGCGATGAGTGGAAGGACCTAGGTCCGTTTTTGACGAAATGCCTGTCGACCAAAGACTGGCACCGAAAGGAGCGGGGACATTTTTACTCCCCCACCCTGAATGTGCATAAGACTGATTTTCCACTGGAAACACAGGCTCTTCGCTGTCTGCACCTGACAGAGACACGTGACAGCGAGCGCCACAACACGAGTTTTGCATGTTTCACTGACATATCGCAGCTGCCCGAGGAACTGAGTGAGGTTCCCTCCTCACTGTGGGCTGCTCACAAATACGATGTGGGACTGATCAAAGGTGCCGAACCGGTGAAGATCACACCCAAAAGTGATATTCGGCCCAACCAGCCGCAAAATCCTCTGAAGCCAGAAGCTGTTGAAGGGATCACTCCTGTTTTTGATTCTCTTCTCGAAGCAGGTGTCATTGTCCCATGCCCCGACTCGCCAGTGCGCACGCCCATGTTCCCTGTAAAAAAGGCCAGAGCTCCTCCTCAACGTGATGACTGGAGGTTTGTTCAACATTTGAGAGCAGTTAACGCTGCTGTCCACGCCAGGGCACCGAACGTGCCCAACCCACACACGACTGCATAGCAGAGCTAGACACAATTTTCTCCCCCCGACCTGACCTGACCTGACGAACCCCTTGCTAATAATAATAATAATAAACTTTTATTTGTACAGCGCTAAATCACAGCCAAAGGAGTCTCAAAGCGCTTTATACAATCAGAGAGAACCAACCGGGCCGTGCTAATGCTGATTTTGTTTTCTACGCAGATGGTTCAGCATTCCGGGACGACATAGGCGCCAACAGAGTTGGTTACGTAGTTGTCTCCGACTCGGAGGTCATCTGCTCTGACTCCCTTCCATGTCACCTCTCAGCACAAGGGGCAGAGCTGGTTGCGCTAACTGAAGCGTGTAAATTTGCAGAGGGCAAGTCTGTCACAATCTACACAGACTCCCGTTATGCGTTTGGTGTCGTTCATGACTTTGGGGCACTGTGGAAATGCAGGGACTTCCTCAAGTCAGACGGGAAGCCGGTGTTGAATCATGTGCTTATTGCTGACCTCTTGCGAGCCATACTTTTGCCCTCCCAAATAGCAGTGTGTAAATGTTCTGCTCACACTAACCTTTGTGACCCTGTTTCCCAGGGCAAAGTCCGCTGCAAGGCAGCCTGCACCCTCGTCAGCCCCGATGATGACAGCCTCATTTGAGGAGGCTGATGCATCACTGGCTGAAATGCAGTCCCTCGCCACAGCGAAGGAGAAGGCCGCTTGGCACTCCGCCGGCGCATGCTGGGACCACGTTACTGACATTTGGGTGGGACCAAACGGTAACCCGTGTCTGCCAAAACATTTATTTTCACATTTCGCTAAATTGACGCACGGTTTAGACCATGTGTCAAAAGGGGGGATGTTGGAATTAATTAATCAATTTTGGTTCACTAGAAGGTTTTCAGTCGTAGCACAGAAGCATTGTGAAGCGTGTTTAATCTGCCAGTGGAGTTGTTACAACACCTCAGTTATTGCTTTTGCCACTTCGATCTCCAGCTGTGTATCAGGGAGCCCCTTCACATTTAGGCCATCCATGTTCAGCACAAACTCTTCTCACATTTCTTGCAGAGGAACCTCTTGTCCTGCCACTTTCCAGCGATGTCCGCTCAGAAACTTGTGAGGATGCCTTGCCTTGTCTTGCCATGTGAAAAATGATTTCCGAGTAGGGTTCCAGAGACATTTACAATGAACAATTAGCTTTTCTCCTACAACCAGTGAGCAAATCTGCAGCGCTCTGCCTGAGTCAACACGAGCCTCTAACTTGCTGATCTCGTACCTCCGTCCAAAGACCAGGGTAAAACGCACTGTTTTTTGTCTTTGTGTTTTAGTGATTTTATTTTTTGTTCTTCAAACTATAAAAATAGAATCAAGCCATTTTCAAATTTTCTTGTATTTAATATCACACAGTTAAAAGGAAAAATGTCTCATATTTCATATTTGGTTTTTTTTCATTGTAAAACGAAAAACAAATTAGCGGCCGTTTTTGGTTTTTCAATCCAATGACCAAAACATACTCGGACCATAATGGACTTATTGGTGATTTTATTTATGAGTCAACTAATGCAGCCACGTTCTTAAAATGAAAAAGCATTTCTGCTGTTGCTTTTTCATTTGGATTATGGTAACTGTCTGCTTCCACACTCCAGTGGTTCTGCACATTAGTATAAATAGAGTGATTCTCTATCATGACATCACAGGACGGCGGCACACTGACTCATTCCATGAACCTGGACACTGATGATCCAGACTTTGGACCAGATGAGCCAACAGGCCACAGTGGAAACGGGTCAGAACATGGGAGTGGCTGCTGAAAGTATACAGGTAGGTGGCGCTGTCATCCCAAGTTGTGTGGTGTGGAGGATCGGGGCCAAAGTTCCAGATGCTCACAGATGTGACTGTGGATTCAGGAGGAGTGTTTGAAGGCTGGACTCCCAACAGTGATTGGCTGCTGAGGACCTCTCAATCACAATCAGGTTTTTTAGTGGCTGTGAGATTGAAAGTGAGATTGCATTGTCCAGGGAGGAGGACAGCAGTCAGTCATGTTTCACCTCCAGTCAACACGCAGTGGTTCACATGAAGGTCCAAGAGGCCTACAGACCTACACAGAGTCTGGATGTGGCAGCACAGTGGCATCATTGTCTTTGTTGTGTTGTTTGGTCATTGTGATCCAATGTCATGTGAGAGAAGGACGAGTGCAGTTCTATTGGAGTGAGTTGCTTACAAATACAGATCGCACGATTTCTATCCCCATTGTTAAGTGGGAAAGAGACCTGTCTCTCCAGCCTCACTCTAATTTCTGGAGAACAATCTGCCTGAACACCTTTTCACTGATAAAACAACCTAATCTACAATTAATACATTTTAAAGTACTCCACAGGATCCACTACACTGGACAGCGGATGTTTCAGATGGGCATGACCGCCTCTCAGACCTGCTCACACTGCACAGTTAATGTCCCAGATAATTACCTACACGCTGTATGGCATTGCCCACCAGTAAATAAATTCTGGCACGTAGTATGCAATGATCTATCAGCACAGGTTGGTTACAACATCACAGCCACTCCTTCTTTTTGTCTCTTAGGGGACCTCAGTGATATCACATCAGATAAGGCAGAATCTCGCATGCTGATCACCTCCTTATCTATCGCTAAGAAAACAATCCTCACAAACTGGAAAACAAAACAACACCTGCACATTGCACAATATAGCAACTTACTGTTAGACCACACCTCCTTGGTAGGAATGTCTGCTTCATCCTATAACTAACTAGTAATCAATCAATAGCTGAGGCTGCTGGTTGATGTGGGCAGCCGTGGTCGTGCTGCCGCGGGCCGGGTGCGGTCTGGGGGTGGGGGTGGGGGGGTGTTGGGCGTGGGAGGTTCGGCTGCTTTGCGGGTTGGTTTTTTTCCCTAAATTTTTAATTAATTTATTTATTTTCTTCTGTTTCGGGGGATTTGTGTCTTGGGTGGTCGCTGCCCGGCCTTCTGGCCTTAAGACCCTCTCCAATCTTAATTGCATTATAGACACTTTGGGCCTGGGGGGGTGGTTCGTGCACTGCGGCCGCCGCCCTGCTCAGCAGCAGTGTGGTTGCCCCAGGGCCTTACCACCCTTCCATTTTAAACGCACCATAGTTCAACACACCAGCAAGTGCACATATACACACACTGACACCCCGACACACAGTGGGGTCAGCCTGCTAGCGGGGGCGGGATCCGGCATCTTTCCCACTCTGGATGGGCCCTGTGCAGTCCGGTGCCCCTGGGGTGCGAGACCGGCTGGGCCTATGGGGACCTCGCCACTTGCAGCGATGCGCCATACTGGGTCCGTAGGGGGGGGGCATCTGGGTGCCCGGGCCTGCCTTGGGTACCGATCCTCCCGGTGGGTGAAGGGGCTGGGTCCTGTCATGGGGATGAGTCCGGTCTCGCTTGCCCTGGGGGGCCACTGTCCGGAGGACGGGCTCTGCTGTCTGTTCGCCCCGGGTGGTGTCCCTTCTCCTTGAGGTATCTGCCTCCCTGTCATCTTGCCCTGGCTCCTCGTCGGGCGGGTGCCCTCCGGTCCGGGGGCCTGCTGCTCCGGGCCTCTTCCTGGCCGGCATTGCGGCGGGTGTGCCGTGTCCGGGCCCCCCCGCCCTGGGCTCGTCGCTGGCGTGGGGCGGTTGCGGCCTCGGAGGCCGCACTAATTGGCAGCCTACTTCCAGTGACGTACTTAAACACACCCACTCCCACATTCAGGTACACACACCACCACATCCACACACACACACACACACATACACACACACACACACACACACACACACACACACACACACACGCACACACACACACACACACACACACACACACAGGAGCAGCAGCTTGAATTGGCTGAGAGCTAAATATCTTCTTATCTTACTGGGTGTAAAATGAATCTGTCCATTTTTTAAATGTCGAAATTTAACATTTGGTTTCTATTTTTTCCGATATTATTTCTGTCAAATTCATTTGAATCAACAGAAGAAGAAAATCAGTGTGTAGTTCAAACTTTGTGCGTCTTTGTGTTCAGTTTTTCTGCTGTAGTTGTGCTTTTCTTTTCATTCCAGATGAATTCCACTCAATTTCCTTTTCAAACCTTGTAGGTGTTGAGTGAGCTGCAGCGCCCCCTGGCTACAAGTTTCATACTGTGACTCTGCCGACCGAGGTAAAAAACCAACAAACTCTGACACTTTGCTGAGGACCTCCTGGAGGAGCTGAAGGTGCAGAACCTTCTCAGGCCTCTCTGAGGAGGAACTTGCGGCTGTCGGTCCTCTGCTGCCCCCTGCTGGTCACACAGCACCTCCGTTTGCACCTCCGTTTGTCTGTTCAGCACATATTTAATTTTTTAATGGCTCTATAAACGTCACTGATGAGACGATTTTATGATTCCTGCAGTTAAATTTTTTTAATTCCAAATCTGCAAAAACCTTCTGATCAATGAAGACAGAGTTGATTAAAATGATTTCAAAATTGACCCGTTTGAGAAAAGCTGCACTGTGGCATTGTTTGCATGTTGTTTTAGCTCTCAGTGGCTTCATTTCGCATTTTTCTTAAAAGTTTCATTTAGTGGTCCATTGTGGTCAATGGGACACTGAACATCCGCTTTGTGTGCCCGAGTTTTAAGAGGATCAGGTGCGGACATTTTAGCATTTAAATTATTATGGCTTATTAGCATAGGTACGTAGTACCTCACCTGTCCGTTCTTTTTACAGCGCTTCCTGAACACCTCACCGGCACACAACAGCCGCCTGCTAGCACAAAGCTGCGCAGAGCCTCCTCGTTGTTCTCCTCACCTGGAGGACGCATGGTGATCAAGACCTGTGGCCCAAAACTCGGTCCTATAAGATAAGTGCAGGAACACTGCCGCTTCGCCCGCACTTGATTGTGCTAGCCGCCCCGTACAGACGGTGGACGGTGCATGTTGCTTCCGTCCCGCCTTGGTTTTACTTGTTGTTTTTCCGTTCTCGTTGTGTTTTTCTTCGTTTGCTTACGTCGCCACTGCTGACCCTCAGACAGCAGACGTTACACTATCAAGTCGCCGGTCCAGCTACAGTGGTGTGCGTGCGTGTATGCGTGTGCGTGGTTGGTGGGAACTTGGTTGGTGTGTGTGTGTGTGTGTGTAATTGCATTGTTTGTTTGTTTTTCTTGCTATTTCAGTACATTTGACAGATTTTAGGGAACTTTTAGTAACCAACTGTTTATCTTTTCTTTTGTAGTCGCTGAGAGCTGCTGGTTGTGGCGGTGTCCCGGGTGGTGGGCCCCTTCGAGTGCTGTGACCCGGGATTGTGGTTGTTTTCTTCTTTTTTTTTGCACTTCACTTTCTTTGCAGGTGTGTCACGTGTGAGTGGGGTGTTCCTTGTTTTCTTTGGTTCCTCCCCCGTTTGGCCCCCTCATCGGTAAGCCTCAGTTTCTACAAAGAATAAGGAGCTCAGTAGCTCCGTTTTAAGTGTTGGTCTGTTTGTTCCTTTTATTTTTAAATGTTGAATAAAAGTTGGTTTGATATTTTAAACATTCTGAACCACGTCTCCTACTCCTTCCTCGTAGAACTTACCTGTGTGCCTAATTATTACTTTTGTGTTTAGTAGAACTCCCTGGGTGAAATTCCCAGGGTGGCGTTGTCGGTTCCTTTTCATTTTGTTAAATTCCCAATATTAAATCTTGCTTTATCAGGTAGCCATAACCACTCTCATCGCCACAGGATATTTGAGTCATACTGTCGTGTCTACTTCCCAGTCTCAATGCAGTCCTCACTGCTGCTTCTTAAATGGAGGTTTGTCGGGGTTTTTCCCTTTTTAGAAGCAAGCCACATATTTTGTGTCTTTCCACCACAAGACATTGGCTTTTGTCACTCTCTTCGTCGTATTGGGAAAAAGTGGCATATCGGACTTTCCCGCCGCGAGTCGCTCGTCAACATACTGCTGTGAAAGAGGGGTGACGTCACAGAACGCGAGGTGCATTTAGGTGCTGCTGCGTAAAACGCAAACATTTTCCTGGGCAAATATTCATTTGACAGACGTAAACGAAGTGAAATATGACTTCAATTTAAGTTTGTTTTAGTTTGTTTTTATAAACACACAAAAAAGTTTGAGTTAGTTATCGTTTTTGAAAAAAGTTCTTGACTTCTACTTTAGAGATATTGATGACGAGTTGTTGTATATAAACGGTGTGACTATGTGGTTCGGCAAGCGGTGGTGCTGTCTGTACATAGCTTAGCAAACAGCTAGCGCTAGCACCCCCTTTCAATGCCAGAGTGAAAAGATACACACGGAGTGTTATGACCCACGGGTGGGTCTAGGTGCCTCTATCTTTGTGTCTGTGTGTGTGTCTGGATGTCGGCTGCTGATTGGACGCGCCACGGCTGAGAAGGAGGAGCAGTCGAGCCAGCCTGACGGTCGTCCCTCCTCCGCTCCCAACTCTGCAGTTAGTCACTTCTGAAATGGTGTTAGAGCACGCAGCCGTAGGTAGTGATGGCCGATCGAGGCTTTGTTGAAACTTCCGACACTTGTTTCAAAAAATGGTTCATTACTTGAGGCTTCAATGACACAGTGCTCGAGGAGGTCATCTAGTGCTCAATAAAATGAAGTGCAATGGAAACGTGTTCATTGTTTCATAGATTGTTTGGGATTTGATTCGCCATGCATTTTTGTTGGACAACACTACATGCTTGTATGGTTCAATGCTGACACAATAAAATAAAAATGAAAAATAAAGATGTAAAAATGTCTCTTTTTTGGCACGACTGATTGTAGTAGACTATAGCTCTTATACTTAGCCTGACAGTTTGTGCAATGAATTATATTATATCCTAAAACAAGACTAAATAGCCCATAGTTTAAAAATATGTTCAATAGTAAGTGTTCAGTGGGTCAGATGTCAAATGTGATCTATTTAAAATGTAGAATAGATGAGCTAAATAACACGTATATAATACACATTGATGGGAATTGAACCGTCGCCTCAGTCTTGCAAGTCCAAGATTGTCATAATGTACCACAGACCCAAATCACACTCCCTTTTTTCATCGAAGCTGTTTGAGTAGCGTTAGCACACCGTGATTCCTCATCAACTACAGGCCTACACTTCAAATAATTATGAGAAAAATCCAACGTAAAGAGAGCACTTCCATTAGGAAATAGTCAACATGAAATTTCGTCTTCTACTGACACCTGCTGGTCAAATTGAATAGTTGCAAATATTGTGAAGAAGTTGTCATCTAATTCTAATCCTAAACAATATGGCCATTCCAAGTCAAGTATTAAGACAATTAATCAGGTTTGTACTGCTTGATTGAACACATTCATCCCGTTCCAGTGCACTAAAACCCACTTCCCTTCAGGACCGTGTCAGCGAAGCCAAAACTTCCTTGAGTGACGCTGTTTCCCAGCATGCAATGCGAGCTAGCGATTCACAATACTATTTCATCACAAACATGGATGTAAAAAATAAAAAGGGAAAAGGGGAAAAATGAAACTTCAGGAACACCAACCATTGCAATACAAGCAGAACTGGGCCGAAGTTTTATATTATGTACACCATAATACAGCCTTCTGGTGGACAAGCCCTACTATTTAAGGCGTGTCCTCCTATGGCACTTCCGTGGGTAGAAGCTCATCGTAGAGGTCTCGTGCTGGTTGCGCGTCACTCCACTGATCACCTCTGGTCCCTTGCAGGGGATCTGCAGGGTATCTGTTTCAAGTGAGTATATGCAATATATGGGTCAATGTAGTCAGTCATAACAAGAGAAGCTTGCTGGCAAAAATAATGCACTACAAGTGGCTGTCACACTTTCTTTTTGTTTTGTATGAGCATTTAAAAAAAAACAACATAATAATAATATGGATTTTGACAATGTATGTTTTGGAGTTCAATGAAAGAGGTTAATATATATATATATATATATATATATATATATATATATATATATATATATATATATATATATATATACATAGTCAGCTGCTTTCAGTTGACATATTAAATCTATTATGATATGGAACGATAGTTCATAATGTACGTGTTACTTGTTTTGCAGATAAGGTGTACCCTATTTCTTGTGCTCCTGGTTATTTTAAAAGGCAGACAAGAACGTTGTTTGCTGTTGGAGGGCTACAACAACACTTCGATGCTACGCTTTGTGCCGTCGCTACGGACCCCAATCTCGTTCTTGTTGGATTCGGGTTCGGAGCAGACTGGTGGGAGAGTTTGTGTACAGGTTTTGCAAAGGAATGGTGTCTTCAGTTATACACACGCTCATTAAAGAGCCGACCGTGGAGGAAGCTGGTGCCGCTGCACGCCGTTTCCAGCAGAATAACAGCGAAATTACCAAAATAAAAAGAAATCAGGAAAACATGTCTTTGCTGTGCTTTTATTTACAAAGTTAAAATTCTTCTAACTTACAAAAAATGTGAACGAAAAGGTAGAAATATAAATACGAAGGAATACGTATTTGTTCAGGGGTGCGCAAAGCCGGAGCCCTGCATTTGCTGCGCTACCCTTTTTAAAAAGGTCTCCGTTGCGCGTTATTTTAATATGTCCATCTCTTTTAGAAGAGAACGCATCGCCCCGGTCTCATCCTCTCTCCAAATGTCAACATTCTTATTCGCGTTTGCCAGGTTGTTTCGCGCTGTCTGTTTTGTTAGACGACGTAGTTGTGCGGTCATGAGTTGCGAGAGCGAGGCGTGGCGCATGCGCACTCGCATTGTCCAGTGCGATTAAGGCGTATCCATGGCAGAGAAATTCGAATTCCAATTGCATTATCTGGGTGTCTCAATCGGAGTTCTCCGATTCCAATCGGAGTTCTCAAACTCCAATCATAATCGGAGTAAGGTGTTTACACGCACGTGAGTTCTCCGATCATAATCGGACTAAGGCAATAATTCGATTTTCTCTAGTGCCATGTAAAGGCACTGAATGTAGTGGTTCAGACCAGACGCGAACAGGCGCGCGGCTCGTGCCATTCATTTCAATGGAAGCGGAAGCGCCACGAAGCGGAGCGCCGACAAATTTAGCGAGCGAGGCTCCAACTGGTTCACACCAGACGCGAACAGCTCCGCGACGGTCGACAAGCGCTTCTGCTCAGCTGCAGTCTTTTTTTCACTCCCACTTGAGCTTCTTTTTTTTTTCTTTAAAAAAAATTAAATAAAAAAAATCATTTTCATCATCGCCCCCCCTCACCCCGGAGCCAGCCTGCTCCGTAGCTTACTTTTGTGTGTGTAAATAAATAGAAACACGCACTCAGGTGTCCATCTCAAGACAAGACCTCTTTCATAATGATCATTGACGTCATTGATGTGTGTGTGTGTGTTTAATCTCTCTCGCACTCTGATACAATGTACTGACAAATATAACATACAAATATGATATATGATCGAATTTATCGTTCGCTTTTTATTTTGAAATGAGTTTATGTTGAAAATTCACCGGATTTTCTCGTTTTTATTGAGTGACTTCCTGTACTATTGACGAGGATCGCTCGCGGCTCGCGCACGAAATAGAGCAGACGCCGAAACAACAAATGCATGCCGCGAGCCGCGCGCCTGTTCGCGTCTACTGTGAACGACCACATTGATTAACGTGGGCGCCGAATGGAAGCGCTCATTAAATAAAGAGATCCTGCAGGGTCCCAATTTGACAAGTACACTGCTCGGTGTGCTGCTTCGTTTTCGCCAAGGCCCTGTAGCATTCATGACTGACATTGAGGGAACGGAAGAGTTTCCAACCGGGATGTAAACTTCTTACGCTTCCTCTGGTGGCCAGATGGGGACATTACAAAGGACCTACAAGAGCACAGGATGCTGGTCCACATCTTTGGGGCAGTGTCATCCCCAAGCTGTGCTTCATTCGACGACAATCAGCATGACTTCCCAGCCGAGGTTATAAACACTGTTTGTCAAAATTTCTACGTGGATGATTGTCTAAAGGCCGTCAGCACAGTGGAACAAGCAATACATCTGTACCAGCAGCTAACAGACCTGTGCGGTAGAGGTGGATTTAAGCTCAATAAGTGGGTGAGCAATCATCGCTCGGTGCTGGCCGCCATTCCTGAAGAGCAGAGAGCTAAAGAGGTAAAAACACTTAACCTTGACAGAGACCAGCTCCCTATGGAGAGGGCCCTTGGAGTTCAGTGGGATGTACAGCAAGATACATTCACATTCAGCATCAGAACCAAGCTGGGATGGGATGAGGAAATCCCTCAGGTCATGGTACATCCCATATATAGTTTTTCAAGCGCCAAACTACAACAAAGGAACTCATCTATAACAAATCTACAACCTTGTAAGGGCAAAACCTACTTGTTTTAATTCTGATTAATAAACTAAAGCTTATTCGATTATCATTATGTTGTTTTTTTTAAACGCTCATACAAAACAAAAAAAGTGGAGGGAGAGTAGTCTGAATCGGGTTCTGGAGCATTGCTCTACCTCATCCATCGCACTCATGAGCGTCACATCCACTTGTAGTGCATCATTTCCGCCAGCAAGCTTCTCCTGTTAGACCTTCCCCGAGGTGGTTGGTGGGGTGACGAGCACCCAGCACGTGACCTCTACGATGAGCTTCTACCCACGGAAGTGCCATAGGAAGACACGGATTAAATAGTATGGCTTGTCCACCAGAAG
>NW_027466099.1:255000-280000 GCF_046127955.1 Nelusetta ayraudi | reverse complement strand
CTGTGTTTGCTATGTTTAACTTGTTGCCTGTGTATTTACCATAGGTTTCTATTATCAACATCAAATGAGGTAAGGTTCTGTCCGGGTCTTGGAGAACCAAAATAATATCATCAGCAAAAAGCCCTGTTAGATGTCCCTGCTCTCCTATATGTATTCCTTTTAGATTGTTACTTTGTCTGATCATTTGTGCCAGCGGCTCAATGAACATAGCAAACAATGTAGCGCTTAAGCAACATCCTTGACGAGTACCATTAATCTTTATCCTTGCCGTAGGTTCTTGGTAGAGACCTTGAATACACTGTATTAACTTTTCTTGGAACCCCAGTTTCCCAAGAACTTGATACAGAAATCTCCAATTCACACAGCCAAGGCTCACCAGTAACAGCTCGCAGGCCCTGCTTTTGGATCTGATCTATTATGTATAGGACCCGTCTAATGTCTTCTTGAGTCTGCCTACCTGTTAAAAAAAGCTGACTGATTGGAAGTCCATCTCGTCCCCTTAAATTTCAAAGCGTAACGAACCTGTGTAGCCCGAGGAATTTTATTATAGTTTATTTCCTAGGGTGCAACTCCCCAGGTGGCATTGTCAGGCAACCCCCCCCCCCCCCCCCCCCCCCATTTTCCTTTATACCCACCATCAGAATTGTCTTGTCTCATGGTTAACAAGAAATAGGGTACAGCTTATCTGCAAAGTAAGTAACACGTACATTATGAACTATCATTCTATATCATAATGATGTAATATGTCAACCGAAAGCAGCTGACCAGCTGAAAAGGCTCACTCCACCCCCTACTGTTGGGACGAGGACACGTTCCCGTCAGTAATTCAAATTTCTCAGCTGCATGTATAGGGGGACAAGGTGAGAACTCCGATTGGACGAGAAAACCAAATTATTGCTTAGTCCGATTAAGCTCTGCATGTAAACGCACTGATTACACCTGCGCCAGAGTGCAGAGTGAAAGCAGCTCTTTTAAAAACAAGCGCAGGCTGGAGTCAGCACTCCTCTGGCGTGTCCACGCTGAGAACTCTGTCCTTCGCAGTTCTTAGCATTTCGGCTAGCAATCCCAGAGCGGGCTGGGCCATAAGCGCAGCTGGAGGAGGAACTCTGGCGGGTGCCCGTTCATCGGGAGGTGGTGCTGTGTGTGCGTGATCGTTGTGCATTCACCGCTTGGCTGTTAAAGCTGAAGCCCCCCGCCCCCTCTCCTCCTCTGGCGCTCGGCGGGGAGGCAGCGACTTGGAGCGACTGCACCCAGGCAGTTTTGTTTTGTGTGTGTGTGTGTGCGAAGAATAAATAAAAGTTTTCCTTTCGTTCTAACTGTTTAATGCTTGCCTGGGTGTCTCAAGGTATTAGTATGTTAATTTAGTTCTCTTTTCTTTAGGACAGGAGTTGGCGTAGCGTGAATTTTGGTTTGTAGTGATTCCCTTAGCTTTGTTTATTCCCTTTTTTGAGTTTTCTTTGGTTTCTTTGGCCCTGTTCCCCTGTGGTGAATTCTTCTGGTGGATTCAAGTGATGTAGATGTTGAAGGAGTCTTCATTGACACAGACTTAGTTGTATAAAAACTGGTTTATTTGCAAAGAAGTCAAAAGTCAGACAGGCACCATGGAAAGCCTGGGGATGTCTCTGGGCCAGATGTGAGCAACTCCGATGATGCTTTGTTCCCATCACCTTTTATACCTCCCAGCAACCAGGGAGGAAGATGCTAGAAGTGGGGGAGAATGTATACATTCCATAGTTGCACCCCCAATGACCATCTGGTTTCAATTTGGTGGCCGTTGGCAACAACAAGACCATATATGGACCCTGAGACGCCCTTAGGGAAGAAGTGCAGCAGGTTCACTGCTGAGTTCACATCAGGCCATATACATAAGATCACATGATGTCATATACATAGATTCAGATACTACACCCCTTATTTTCTTATGATGAACAGTCTTTTTGGTATGGTACTTATTTCCTTGACACTCAGGCAGCTAAACCTGGTCTATTTTAAATTGTTGTCAAATAAAGCTGTTTCATTGGAAGTCCGTCTCGTCCTCTTAAATTTCAAAGCGTAACGAACCTGTGTAGCCCGAGGAATTTTATTATAGTTTATTTCCTGGGGTGCAACTCCCCAGGTGGCATTGTCAGGCAGGTAAATTCCAGAAAGTTAACAATGATGGGTCTCGGTTGGGCACCGTCCGCTGGCTTCTGTGCAAATGAGCGGTGTGCTCTCTGAATTTGGAAATTAAAATGTGCTGGCAGGTGCAGTTCGCTTTTCAGCAGGTCTTCCACAAACTTGGCCACAGATTCTCCCTCCTCTCCTTCAGTGACTCCATAGGTTGTTTCTCCTCGGCCTGGACTCCAGGTCAGTTAACTTGTCCTGAAGAGCTTTTTGTTCTCTCAGTGATATGACCAGAGCGTCATTAGCTTCCTGTGCCCAACGTTTTAGCTTTTCAATCCGCGACTCAGCCTCGTTGATCTTGCCGGTCTGGAGCTCCTGTTCGGTGATGACTTTCGCAAGTTGTTGATTTATTTTGTGTTTGAAGTCGTCCAAGTCTTTTTCCACGTCGTTCCTCAGTGTTTCTCCAAACGTGCGAAGGACTTCTTTTGATTCCGTTTTTAAATTCCGTATCTCCTTGCTAATAATTTTTATGTCCGAGCCCTTTTCCGCGTCGTTAGTCACGAGGAGTTTGTTTCGCCATCTCCCTCTGTTTCAGAGCAAGCTGGTAGTTCCGCCATATTGTCTGTTACCGTGTTTCTCTTTTGGTTGAATCGAGTTTTCCTTCCCATTCCAACGTTCCCCTGATCACTTTGTAGTTAATATGATATCTGACAATAGTTATTCAAGTTTTCGGGGAGTTTTTACCCTAGACGGTCGAGAGCCCTGGTGTCGCGCAGTCTACCGCTTTATGGCCAAACCAGAAGTCCCTTCCCTCTAGCCTTTTCAAGGGGGAGGTGGCTAGACTCGGCTCTTGTGGGACGAGAAGCAGAAGGCCTGTCCGATCGGGGGGGAAGATGAGATGACATTTTTGTGGGTCAACACAAACTCATCTGCGAGGACAGCAGCCTTGGACAATGACGACACTTTCTGTTCATTCAAGAACATTACCACCTTCTCTGGCAAAGAGTCTTTAAAATCTTCTAAAAGAACGAGCTCACGGAGTGACTCAAAGTCATTTTTGACATCATTAGCTGCACACCATTTATCAAAGAGGTTGCTTTTCTCCCATGCAAACTCGACAAAGGTTTGACCACTAGATTTTCTATGGTTCCTAAATTTTTGCCGGTAGGGCTCAGGAACAAGCTCATAAGCAGGAAATTGCTTCCTTTACAACATCATATTGCAGGCTGTCTTCTAAGAAAAGAGCAGACACCAACTCCTGTGCTTTTCCCACCCGCTTGCATTGGAGAAGGACAGGCCACATGTCTCTTGGCCAGTTGAGTGGCGAAGCTATTCACTCCAAGGCACTGAAGTATGAATCAACTTCTGCCTCACGAAATGCTGGCACCAGAAAAATGTTTTTACTGGGGCTGGGCAACAATTAAAAATTTTAATCGCAATTAATCGCATGATTTACCTGATCAATCACGATTAATCAATTAATGTATACGCAAAAGCCAATAATGAATTTAAAAGAAGTCTTTCATACACTTTAATTTAAATGTTCTGCCATATAAACGAAAGCACCATAACATTTATCGTGCAAACACTTAACATCAGCACTTTACACAGAAACATTTTTAATGTAAATCTAAAGTTAAAAAAAAATGCAAATACAAAATTAAAGCTTATTGCCAATGCCAGGGCATTACTGTTATCCTGTTCCTTATGAAAAATAAAAAAAATCTACCTCCAAAATCCTGAGCCACAATAATAACAGGCAATTTCTGAGGTAACAGCAGAAACATTTTTCTTTTATCAGAGAGCAGCATAACCAGTCTGCGTTCCCTTGCAAATGTCCCAGTTAGAAAGGGTGAGGCACAAAAACGTTCACTTTTGGGTTTTTCTTCACAGGGGACTAGAATGTAAAGTCCACATTTATACTGGAGTTCCTTTGGAGAATCTCACTCAACTCAGTGCAGTTTGTCAGTTCCTGGAACTTGACGGCCAGTTATTTTAAATGTACTGCCATATGAATTAAAGTGCCATAACATTTACTGTGCAAACACACTTTTAAAATCAGCATTTTTGAACAATTAGCAGCTAAGAAAAAAAAAATAGTGTAAATTTAAACTCAACTTAAACAATGTTTTAAAGCAATACAAAATTAAAGCTGTAAGCAGCGTTTGCGGGACTGAGCCCACCTGGCCACTGCCTGCCGTGACGTCCGCCACCTGGCCACGAGCCCCCGACACCCGCCAACGCTTCCCAACGCCTGGCGATTCCGCCCGAAACCCGCCGATGCCCCATTACTGCCACCGACGCCTGCTGATGACACATCAAGCACTGACTTGACATTACTGACTTGACATTTAGAAACATTTGATTTTTAAATGCTTTTTTTTTTACTGTATTACTGTATCATTTTGGAGATAATAAGCTTTAAAGTTGGCTTTTTGTTTTGTTTTGCGACAGCTCCAATATTCCATTTTTACTGTACAATAACATCAAATTGCTCCATAAGCTCTGTCAATGGTTGGTACAGTTGACCTCAGGACAACCTTGAATATATCTTCAATCATTATAAGGCATATTTAATGTACCATTTTGGAGATATTAAGCCTCAAAGTTGTTGTTTTCCTTTTTCTTTTTAGCTTTTCAAACAGGCAAAAAGGGCCCAGTACTCAATTTTTTTACTGCACAGTAACATTGCTTTGCTCCATAATTTCTGTCAGTGGTTGGTACAGTTGACCTGAGGAATACCCTGACTATATCCTCAGTCATTATCAAGCATATGTACAGTATCATTTTGGAGATATTAAGCCTTAAAGTTGGCTTTTTTTTTTTTTTCTTTTTTTTTTTTTTTTTCGAAAGCTCCAATATTCCATTTTTACTGTACAATAACATCAAATTGCTCCATAAGCTCTGGCAATGGTTGGTACATGTGGCATGACGAAATACTGTACTACCAAGTTTGTAGTTGCAGTATCTTCAGTTTATGGGGTAGAGGGTGCTCAAATTGGATTGATTGAAGATGTAGTTTAGGTACAATTTGCTTGTTTTTTATCAAAATTTAAGTTGATTGCAGTTCAAGGTGGCACAATCCTATCAGATGTTGTCATTTTATCACGAAGAACACTGGTATTTGATGATTATTACCATAAGTACCACCATGTTGCAGGCATTGTGGTTACAAGTTTCACTCCAATTTTGATTGTTGTCTGTATGACTAGCAATCCGTTGAGCTGTCTAGGGTTATCATTCAGATAAGGTGTCACAACTTTTAATTGCATGGGAACTTTGGGATCCATGGCAGGTGGGCATTGTAAAAAAAACGGATCTTGAGTCGGAAGCTAGCTTGTCCTAATTGTGACCTTACTATGATGATTTTTTTTCCCTGCCAGATTGAGGAGAAATTAAATGGACATCCAAACCGGGGCCAATAATGGATGAGCTGGATGATGTCACAGTATCAATTTTAAATGGTAGGTCATGTGTAGGTATGAAAAAATTTCCATTACTGTGATTTGTCCGCTAAGTAATAAAAATAACTGTATGCTGACACTGATTTCAAAAAGAAGTATTTTACAAATTTGAGACAAAATGTCTAAACTGAATTGCATTTACAATTAATTCTGATAACAGAAATTGGCACAAAACAAACTTGGTTTGACTTGTCAAGTTGAATTAAATTCATTAGTCAAAAAAATGTATGAGTTGTTAAGTTTAAAAGGTTTGTTAATGATTGGACTGTCTTTATAGCTGCCAACATCGATGAAGTCTTGCTCCACACCCTCCGTCGTGAAGATTTGAGAGACCTTTTTCCTGGACCAGAACACTTTCTCAGGAGGAAAAGGATTTGGGCCCTTATTAGTGTAGATGTGATTGGTTACCTACTTTGCTCTGAAAACATCGAACATAACTCTTTTTTTTTTCTTTTTTCCTAATTGGGTCTATTGTTTCTCTCTTGTTCATAATGTTTTGGATCTGGTTTCCTCTCGGCTGAGAATTCCACCGTACCAGACAAGGCTGCCCCGAATGAAGCCAGGAACTGTGTCTTCACCAGGAGACATCTCCAATCTGTCCTCAGACATCCACTCCTTTGGTGAAAAGCAGCCCAAAGAGGACCCTCCAGCTTCCTGCTCCTCCACAATACTGGATGTTGTCGAAACTAGACATGGGCAAACCCCGGCCCGCGGGCCACATCCGGCCCGTTGCGTGTCTCTGTCCGGCCCGCGTGAAGCCAGTCATAACCCCCCAACACCGCACCCCCCAACGAAACTTTGTCGGCACGTAACTTTGCCGAGTTAGCGTAGCGCGATAGCAATAGCGTGCTTCCCCCCCGTCAACGAGGTGTAGGTTCAGAATTAGTCCGGGTGCAGAATCGTTCTGGGCGGAAGTGACTGCCGATACGGCAACTCCATTGGGACATACCTCTACATCGCGTTCGAACGTGATATATGGATAGATCGCGGTACGTTTATAGAGTTGCCGTATGTGACGTAATTGGCAGTCGCCTCTGTCCAGTGGGCGAATGCCAACAACGTCACATACGGCAACTCTATTAGGACAAACTACATCGGTTGATTAAGGTTATCTTTTTTTTTCTGTCAATCCCTGCCGTATTTACAGTACTTTGTATTATATTGTATACACGAAATTCTCTCTCTCTCTCTCTCTTCACATATATGTATATATATATATATATATATATATATATATATACATATATATACGAATGTATGTATTCAACACACACTATCTATCTATCTATCTATCTATCTATCTATCTATATATCTATCTATCTATCACCCGCGAAATAGCGTTTTGACCGTGATCTATCCATATATCACGTTCGACCGCGATGTAGAGGTATGTCCCAATGGAGTTGCCGTATCAGGCAGTCACTACGCCCAGAACGATTCTGCACCCGGACTAATTCTGTACCTACCTACAACCCCCCCTTCCGTGGCCCGCCGACTCGATGCAGGTCTGTCATGTGGCCCGTTGCTAAAAAAAAGTTTGCCCACCCTCTATACAGACAGTGAGTTGGAGCAAGCTCGTAAGCACTACTTCCAGATGGCCCGCGCTGCCAGTGAGGGGAAATGTGTCATGTTCAGAGATGCAGGCTGGTGAGAAACACTTTCACCAGCATGATCTCTATCTTGAGAGCCAGTCAGCAAGGAGAGGGGGTCCGGTACCCTTCTAAGCATGAAGTCACTGCAATGGCTAAAAGACTAGTGGAGTATTATCCCATGCTGAAGGATTAAGACAAAACAATGAAACATGTAAGTGATTATATTATTTTGCGCACTTAGATTTTGAAGCGTGTGGTTATTTTTGGCTGATACGTTTTTTTATCTGTGCATGTTCACTTTCCATCTTTATTTGTTCTTTCAATGAGTGAAATTTTATTTATCAAGCGAGCACTTACAAGAATCTTCACAAGAGATTCACCAGAGAGGGGCCACAAGAAGAAAAGGCATCGCATTGACTTCTCATCAAGTGACCAAGAAGAAGATCATGATGCAGACTCAATTGGTGGATCAACAATTATTTTGTGTCACACACCAGGGCGCAGTTCTGATAATGGCCACACTTCACATAAGTAGAAACGTGTCCATTTTAATAATAATGATAATGTATGAAAGCTAGGCAATGTTATGATAGTTTTGGATATCATGATATATGACAGGCATTTTTACATTTGAATTGTCATTTGATATATTTTGATGCTCCAAACAATTTCATCCATTTGACTGATTTACTGATTTGTCTCCTCCATTTCATCAGCCAAAGATGGTCTGACAGCACAGGCCAGACATTATCAGACCCTGCAGGAGCTGTACAAGAAACCAAAACCCAACCAAGATGCTGTCTCCCAAATTCTTGACCTGCAGTTTCAAGCAAGAAGATCCTTCATTCAGTGATGTTCTGAAAGAACAGGACAAGGCCAACAAAGATCCTGGATGCATATCCATGTGTCAAGGATCTTTATCGTGTAAGTGATTAACTTGTTTTGGTTTATGATGAAAAGCAAGCATTTTTGCAGATTTTAACACTGACTTGCATTAATAGGCGATGAATGAGCTGCGGCGCATTCTGGATAAGGGCAACAGAAAATTAATTGATGAACTAAAAAAAGAGATGGGAAGACTTCTGCACCAATGTGTAATTTTATGGTGTTTGAAAAAAAAATGAAGTGATGAAGCCACGCATAACGCTGGATGTAGGTGAGTCATTTTGCTGTGTCTCTAATTGACTGTGTAGCTGTTTCCTTTATGTTGCGCTGAATGAATAGATGCAGAATGGTAATACTCTTCATGCTGAAAAAATAAGATTTTTTTTGTGATCAACACAAACCTAATAAGACTCATTTTTAGGAAGACTAACTTTGAACTCAAAGTTGATTTGTTCTATTCCAGTGGAATATTCCATCGCGCTGCTCAGGGCACTCCCCACACTCTTTCCTTCACCAAGTCCACCACCGAAGAAGCTGGGACATGCCAGTGAGGCACTGCTTCATGTCATTCAGGTGAAAGTTTGTTCGCATTTTCTCACATTCAACACTTCATAGTTCCATGCATGGATGTGGCGTTTCCTTCTTCTTTTTCTTTAGCCAACAGAAGATCCTACAATGTACTCGCAGAAGAGGTCTTTCTGCACCTCTGTGTTGCTGTTTGATGGGACCCGCTGTCTCATCTGTCTTGGAGCCACGGAAGACTTGAGTGACGGTCTGCTTCATCTGATGGGTTACTACTATGCCCTGCACCTCACATATCCAAAAGTGTGTGGCAACCCTTCTCTCTGTCATTCAGACAGAAGTGCTACAGGACACTATCCATGAGTGAGACACCACAGCCTCATACAAAAAAGACCATGGCAGAATGGAAAGATTTTATTGGGGAGTAGAGCTGTGTACTAGGCATAGGTAGTGATACACTCCCCTGGTAGTTGTAACTTGAGGGTGGGTGGGAGTCTGTTGGAACAAACATGTTATCAGTGGTGATAGGAACACAACACTATATGCTGTCCCCATACTGTTTTTGTTTTTTTTGTGTGACTGAGTGTCAGGGAATGTGAATCAATATTCAATAATGATGACGGTGAATATTGTAACAACACAACATTACTTGCGTTCTAGAAATGGTGGAAAGCGGTGGATGTGGGAGTGGCATCTTCCGATTAGGACACCTGTGCCGATGCCCCCTGCAGGATAAAAGGCCGACTGCGTGTGCCGCTCGGTCTCTTCCACATTCTCCATCCAGCAGCCATGGGCGTCTGGCCGACTCTCAGCTTCTTCTGTTCTGTTTTGCACCTGACAACACCCCACATCCTATTATTCACTCATCCACACTTACATTACTGATGAATACTGACAAACACACACCATATATTTCATTATTTTGCTTACAATTATCTATTTTGTTATAATAAACCTTTTGATTAATCGCAATCCGCAGTGTCCCTTCCGTTATTGTCATAACTCTTGAGCCGGGTTATGACAATATCGTCTGCAAAATTTCGAAGATATCGAAGATATCGTGTGTCGTGATGTTGTCATTATCGTGGGCCAAATATCGTCACAGTATCGAATCGTGGGTTAGCCGTATCGCCCCACCCCTATTATCAACACAAGATCACATATGTACAGTACATGTACAGTTTAATTAGTGTGTTACTTTGTTTATGAATTCATTTCTTTATGTTCTTCCAGATGTCCAGCCTGAGACGTTGATCAGCACGCGTTGCCTCAAAAACCAAAACAAACAAGTGACATGTTGGTATTTGGGATATGTGTATTTCATTGTGTGCATCTTTGTGATAGGACAATAAATGCAGTTCTTTAAACGTTACTTTGTGTCCTTGTATTTGCAGGTGTGGGCAACACGTTCAACTGTCCACATGACTGAGTCTGCCTCCAGCAATGTCACAGCAGTGCAGCAGGTTTGTACTTATTCATTTCCACTTCATCACCTGTGTGTTTTCTAGGCTTTACACCAATCTTATCGGCTGTATCGGATCGGCCGATATTTGGCATTTTTTCGGGCGTCATGTCATGAATCACCATAATCTGTCTCATTTCCTCCAAAGTAGTTTCACAGCATCGACATGTTTATTTGTTTGTATCCGAGAGCTAATGATTCATGATTCAAAAACCTTCATTTTCGTCTTCGTGCCTCTTCCTTTTTTGAGTACTGTCGCTATGTGAGGGACAATAAAGTTTCTTTGAATCTTCACGACAGCAACATCCATGGGCGACACAAACAAACGTGTCGGAGGTGTGGAAGTTTTTCAAAGTGAGAGAAACAGACATAGCACAAGCTATCTGCAATATATGCAACGCTACAGTACCTAGCGGGGGAACTTTGGCAAAAAATTTCAACACCACAAATTTAATCAGGCGCTTGGAAAAGATACACACGGAGGAGCATGTCGAGTTCAAGAAACGCAGCGCGGAGAAAGAAAAAGAAAAGCAAACTCTGAAACAGATGCTAAAGCAAACAACTTTAGACGGTGCTCCTGAGAAGGCAAGGGATGTACAGAAACAAGTATTTATTGCCCCTAACGTGATCGGATCGGTGATCGGTTTATTTAAACTCACTGATCGGTGATCGGCACAAAAATCGTGATCGTGTAAAGCCTAGTGTTTTCCTTTCTATGTTTATTGGCATAAAATCACATCTTTCTTATTTTAATCAGTTGGAGGCGACGCCACAGATGACCAGAGCTGTGCCCGTGGTTCCTGTGGCTCCCGTGGTTGCCAGCACCAAGCCAGAGGAGGCCAGCACCGTCCAGGAGGCAACACAGAAGATCAACTAAGCTAAGGAGGCTTTTCTTTCTTCTTCTGTTGCCTCTGACTGCTCCGCTCGTTCTACGCCTCGCACATGTGATTTGTGATCCATCATCAGTTAGTACGGTTTAAAATTCCAGCACCAGCTGGCAACAGTGAGTCACTTCAGAAGAGCAAAACTCCTCACTTTGACATGGATAATTCTGACGTAGAGTTTGTCAGTGCTGTGACCAATGAAGAGTGTAACTTCTCTCCCCTTGATGTTGATGTTTGTTTAGACCTTTGCAAAAACTTGAAGATTCATTTGGACCGTGCAAGTTTTCCAATTTCTAATTGCAAAGGCCCATTAGGTTCGCCGTGTACAAATGAGAATGTAGAGGCTGATGGAAACTGCTTCTTCAGAGCCATCAGTCAAGCTGTGACTGATTTATAGACACAGAAGTGGAAATTCAGGTTGCAGCAGCTTGTTTACGATTAGATGTGTACACTTTTATCGATGGTCATGGGTTGAAGTACAGCTCTTGCAAGAAACAATTCTCACATTGTATATATTTATGGATGTATTTGTTTTATATGGAAGCAGTTACCATAATCCAAATTAAAATAAGAATATAATAGCAGAAATGCTTTTAAATTTTAAGAACGAAGCTGCATTATTTGACTCTAAATTAAAATGGTTAATAAGTCATTCAATCTGCATTTTCATTTTCTTCTTCAAGACTGCTCATTCTTGTACTTAATTCAAATGAAAAAGGAAAACACATTTGAGATTTAATTTTCAAAACATGCACCAGCAAAGAGTTACCAAAATTCAATATGAAATGTAAAATTCAAAAATGAAAAAGCAATAGCAGAATGCTTTTTCATTTTAAGAACGAAACTGCATTATTTGACTCATAATTAAAATCATTAATAAATATTCCTAAATGCATTTTCATTTTCTTATTCGTGTCGCACCTTTTATGACACAATCAAAAAGAAAACTGAGAGCATTGCTTTTTAATTTTCGTGGGCCTGCCCTGCACAAGAGTTACCACAACTCGAAAACGAAATCGCAATCTCAAAGTAAGCGCGCGGCGCAGGAAAGTGACATCAGCAGCTCTCCACCTCCGCTGTGGGTATGGCGGTATGACGCCAAGTGTCATTTGCCTCCTGTTATGTGTAAATTCTAATGTTTGTGAATTTAATAAATGTATATATATACTGTATATTTAAAAAAACAAAACAAAACAAAAAAAAGGTATAGCGGTATGACACCACTTTGCCATCGTTACTTTTCACGTCATTGAAGTTGCCGGTAAACGAGATTTAAATCGCCGAAAAACGTGGACCACTGACGGATCTCGTTGGTCGGACAGATTTGAGCATGGCGCACATTGACACAATTGTTCAAACCCTGCTGGATTTAGCTTCCCAGGTGGAGTTGAATAGTGTATCTGAATCTGATGCTCGGGACCGAGTTGAGCAGGTATTCTGCCGTCCCAGATACGGACGCAAACAAGGTTGCCCTAGCCAACCTGTTGTCAGTTATGGAACACCTTGGTGCACCAGCACAACATCAAAGCTAAAGCTATTTGTTACATGGGTGGAGTAACAGCTGTTTGGCGTCGGCCACCAGTCCATCCGTCGCAGGATGCGATGCAACGGATCATTGCTTCCGTTCGGCGTCGGCCACCAGTCCATCCGACGAAGGATGCGAAGCAACAGATCAATCCGTCGACTGGTGGCAGATGCTGGTGCGAGATCTGTCAGTGGTCCACGTTTTTCGCCGATTTAAATCTCGATTACCGGCAACTTCAATGACGTGAAAGAAGTAACGATGGCAAAGTGGTGTCAGACCGCCATACCTTTTTTTTCTTTTCTTTTCTTTTTAAATAAATAAAATAAAAAAAATATATATATATATATATATCTTTCTCTTTTTCACAAACATTAGAATTTACACATAACAGGCGGCAAATGACACTTGGCGTCATACCGCCATACCCACAGCGGAGGTGGAGAGCTGCTGATGTCACTTTCCTGCGCCGCGCGCTTACTTTGAGATTGCGATTTCATTTTCGAGTTGTGGTAACTCTTGTGCAGGGCAGGACCACGAAAATTAAAAAGCAATGCCCTCAGTTTTCTTTTTGATTGTGTCATAAAAGGTGCGACACAAATAAGAAAATGAAAATGCATATAGCAATATTTATTAATGATTTTAATTATGAGTCAACTAATGCAGTTTCGTTCTTAAAATGAAAAAGCATTCTGCTATTGCTTTTTCATTTTTGAATTTTACATTTCATATTGAATTTTGGTAACTCTTTGCTGGTGCATGTTTTGAAAATTAAATCTCAAATGTGTTTTCCTTTTTCATTTGAATTAAGTACAAGAATGAGCAGTCTTGCAGAAGAAAATGAAAATGCAGATTGAATGACTTATTAACCATTTTAATTATGAGTCAAATAATGCAGCTTTGTTCTTAAAATTTAAAAGCATTTTTGCTATTGCATTTTTATTTGGATTATGGTAACTATCTGCTTCCATAGTTACACTTGTGTTACAGAATAGTAAATGCTTCAGCAGAGTTTTATGAGGGTGTTTTTTTTTTTTGTTGAAAGTGTTGTTTTGAAAATGACTGCTTACAGGTCCATCTGTTTACTCTAACCAAGCATTCAGAACGAGTTGTCCAAAACCGGTTTAATTTTTCAGGAATTGTTGACTTTAAAGAATCACGTTAATGTTCATTAATTCATGGAAGTGAAGAATAATTAAAGTAAATCTTAAAGTAACCTTGTGCTTCTGTGTTTCTCAATGTTTCAACAACATAGTTAAGTTCTTTCACATGGCTACTTTTATTTAACAGCTCTTTGCACACACGACCTTCAGGTCAAAAAGTAAATTCAGTAAATAGCATCACCATAAGGATTGCGTAATAACAGAAACAAAGGAGTGCAGTAAATAACCAATATCCCTGTGTATTTTTAAAAGGAACACTAGAGATTTAACAATACACAAAATAACAGGAGGTTCACAACAATTTAGTGTCCATTCTCTGGATAGGGTCAGGGGGAGGCGCACTGCAGTGGAATAAGTGTCCATCCTGTGGAGAGGGTCGGGTGGTTTAGAGAGATGCAGTGATGGCCTCTCTTAGGTGCAAATACAAGTTCACAGCCTGATACGGATCTGTTGGTGGAGCAAGATGGGACTCAGCCATAAAGATGATACAGAGTTCATAAATCTCTGGATTACATGGTACAGCCAGCCGAAAGACACATTCATTTTTGCACAGTTGAATGTGTTCATCTTCAACAGGGGAGAGAAAATCTGTTGTTCGGTCAAGTTCAGGAACAGCATGCGTCACATTAGGCCGACCGCTGGGGACGTTCAGGTTTCTTGATGGCCTGATGTTGTGTGCATTCCACACCTGTGCAGTGTCATCCAACTCATCCTGTAGAAAATGTATACATTTAGGAAGAGCTGTGCCAGCAGAACATAAATAAAACACTAAATTACAGCATTCACACATGAGCAACCCCACCCTCTCCCTCCCTCCCTGTCTCTGTTCATCCCTCCCTCCCCCCCTCTTTCTCCCCATCTTTTATCCTCTCTGTTTCTACCCTTCTGTTCCATCTCTCTCCCCTTCCATCTCTGTTCCTTTCCCTTTTCTACCCCTTCTCTTTAGCATTCTTTTTCCTTTCCTCCCGTCTCTGTCTGTCTGTCTTCCCAACACCCCCTTTCCCGTTTCTGTCCTCCCTCCCCTCTCTCTCACTCACATACACATGCGCACAAAATGAAAATAAAACATTATTCATGAACTCACCTGTATGGAGGCCCATACAACAAAACTGCAGGAGACTTTTGTCCAGAAACTCGCCATCAAAATGCCCGTTGTCTCTGAGGTCTGATAACAAGGCTAACCAGAACTCCATGCGCTGGCCACGCAGGAAACCCCACCAATATTAAGTTCTTTGATTGGCGGTGCTGGCCCCCTCCAAGTAACTATCGAGGGTGTCGTCTGGTTGAACAGGGACGAGGAAACGCTGGAAGCCTCTAACATGGCCATTTTCGGTTCCAAGGTCGCCTCGAACAACTCTAGGGCACCCCCCAAAACGCTGTACCGCTTCTATGTAGCACCCTCCAATTACTTTTGGGTCACTACTTGTTGTGCAAGCATTGAGCCAGATTATTTTTCTTGAAAAGCCATCGATACATCCATTCACACAAATACCATATGGCTTCAGTTCATCATATGAGTCCAGGTGCCAGATGAAGTTGTGAAGTTTGAGAAGTAATTCCTCCGTCTGAGACGCCCCGCTTGCCTTAATGACACTCCTCTTGGATCCAGCTCCTTCAAAACCAAACGCACAGACTCTTTTCTCACACGCAGTCCATTTTCTCTGCATTTAGCATACATCCACCTGTACCCGTGAAGCTGCCCGGGGTAATGTAGCTGGTTGCTAATGGATTCAAACAGGATCGCCAGGTCGGAATAGGCTTTGCGTGGCACGAGTCCCCTTGGAATGTACAGCTGCATCCCACTCTAGACTGATCAAACCCGACAAAGAAAACAAATCCTGAGTCACTAAATATTAAGAAGATGATTAAAAGGATTGGTATGTTTGATGTATGGAGGGATTTTCATCCATCCACTAAACAATTGACTTTTTACTCTCACCCTCATTCAGTTTACTCGAGGATCGATTATTTCTTTATGTTCTGAACAGACAGACACAGGGTTTTAGATTGTAGAATTGGTGTTAGCGACATATCAGATCACTCAGGTGTATATGTGAAAATAAATGTAGGTGTCCCACACAAAAACACTATTTGGAGACTCAACACCTCCCTATTAAATTACACCTGATTTGAAGATTACATTAGGAAAGAAATTAAGGAATATACAGACCTTAACGGTAGCACAGTGACGTCACAGAGTATTTTATGGGATGCTGGAAAAGCAGTATTGCGTGGGAAGATTATAAGTTGGGCATCACAAAGGAAAAAAGAAAAACTTAAACACCTTAACGACTTGACAAGTAAATTAGACTCACTGGAACGGAAGCATGTAGAGACTAACGACCCCACCTTATTGGAACAAATAACCGTAGTAAAATCAGAACTAAATAAGAAACTGAACGACCAGGAGGAACTTACACTTAAGTATATCAAACAAACCCACTATGAAAATGGACCCCGTGCTAAAAAACTCTTAGCCTGGAGACTTAAAAAACAACAGTCTGGAAGATCCATATATAAAGTAAAGGACCCGGTCACCAACCAGATGTGTTATAAGCCAGAAGCAATACATAAGTCTTTTGAATCATACTACAGGAATTTATACACTCAACCCGAATTAGCAGAAGCAGTAACAGTCAATCAATTTTTTGAAATCCCTAGACCTGCCATCTGTTGTCACAGAACAAAATAAGTGCTTAACTACAGAGATTACAAATGCAGAGGTCGACAAGGCAATTTCTAAACTGAAAACAAGCAAAGCAGCCGGGGGAGATGGACTACCAGCAGAATGGTATAAGACTTTTAGGGACTCTGTGACCCCACTGCTATTTATTAAATTGTTTTAACTATGTCTTAAAAGGTGGCGAGACCCCACCATCTTGGAAACAGGCCATATTATCTGTAATACTGAAACCAGGGAAAGATAGGACAGATTGCAGCTCATACAGACCTATCTCAGTTTTAAACACTGATTATAAAATTTTCACTTCAATTATTGTCAACACACTTGAAAATATTATCACTAACCTAATTGACACGGACCAGACAGGTTTTGTTAAAAATAGACAAACACAAGACAATGTTAGGCGAGCTATACATCTGTTACATATAATGAGCAAAGGAAACACAATGTCCTTAGCAATTAGCTTTGACACAGAAAAAGCTTTTGACTCTGTTCTATGGGAATTTTTATACCTGGTCCTGCAACGTTTTGGCTTTAACAATACAGTTATAAAATGTTTAAAATTCACCTGTGGCCCGGATCAGAATAAATGGCAGTCTTTCAGGTACAATCCGTTTGGAGAGGGGTTGCTGACAGGGCTGCCCACTGAGCCCCATCTTGTTTGCTCTATTTATAGAGCTACTTGTTCAAAAGATTAGGGAAGACCCAGAAATCATGGGAATACTATTCAAGGGGAAAGAATATAAGACATGTTTATATGCAGATGACATCCTGGTGACTTTATCCGACCCGGATACCAGTCTCCCTAAATGAATGCCCTCCTTCGACCAATGTGGTTCATATTCGGGATACAAATTGAACATAGAGAAAACTCAAACTCTTACTTTTAATTACATACCTCAAGAAAACATACGTAAGTCCTTTAAATTTAAATGGAAAACCAGAATTTTCAAATACCTAGGTCTTCATATTCCCAAGACCCCCAAAGATTTATATAGTGTAAACTACGGTAGCATCACAACCAAAATTAAAAATGATCTGGATAGTTGGACCCCCCTAGTACTTGATTTTTACAACCGAATAGATACTTAAAAAATGGTTATTTTACCACAATTGTTATTTCTACTCCAATCGCTACCTGTAGAAATACCCAATAAGAAATTCAGTGAATGGAATCGGATCATTTCTAGATTCATATGGCAGAACAAGAAACCAAGGGTACGCTACAAAACATTACACTTAACAGGGAGGGATGTCACTCCCATGCTTGGAGGACTACTATAAAGCAGCACAACTGCAGTATATAGTCTACTGGTGCAGGGCGGGTTACGATGCAAAATGGAAGGAGCTAGAATTTGACCAACTAGATATCCCACTTCAATCTCTGCTGGGTGACAAAGCTTTCAAGACTATATACTCTAATAACCTATGTGATGTTATAAAAACTCCCCTAAATATTTGGTACAAAGAGATGAGCAAAGCGCACCTGGAAAAAAAATCTCGGTTATTAAGATGGGTCGAACATGATAGAGTATTCTTGTGTTATTCTTTATCTTGGTTTATATTGTATGATCACTAGTAGCACGTGTAAACTGTTAGAATCCTAGGCTAACATATACGCATCGTATTTCACTTTGTTTTATGGCCTGCCACTGATGTGCTCGTCCTCTCCCTGTACAGGATATGAGCTGTGAAATCGGTCAACTATCGTATAGTCGTTGGTTTGTCTCTCTCTGTTCTCCTCCCTGTTCTTTCCTTATCTTATCCCCTCCCAGTCCTGTGTATAAGAGACCTTCTTCCTCCTTCCCACCTCGCACTCGCACTCCCATTTTACTGTGTTTTGTGCCTCGGAGCTCCGATCCCTTTTTTTATTGTTTGTTCATTAAATTACTTATTATCCCAGTATTCCTGCATCGGCATCTTCGCTCTTTTCCACAACAATTTGGCGTCACGAACAGGATTGCTGGAGACCTGTCAGTGGAACTCTGGGACGTTGAGGGCCCGGGACCAGGAACGGAGGAAACTCCTCGTTCCCCCTCTACCTCGAACCAAGCATTCGGAGATGAGAGGATCGGCGTCTAAGAGTGGATCTGATCGGCTTCACGTCTATCCAAGCGAACCTGGAAAGGAAGTGCTGATTCAGAGATCGGGTGAGAAGTAATTGTTCTTGTCTCAGACATATCAGTGACCAGTGGGTTGTTTTCCTTGTCGTCTACGAACGGTCCCGGGGCAGGACGGAGCGCATATGTTAACCGTGCCTGTCAGGTCGGTGTTGATTCTGAATCAACACTGAAATTCCCGCTCCACAAGTGAGCCGGAAGCTTCTGGTAGGTAAACTACCAGAGGGGTGAGTTTTTTCTCCACCTTTTTGCTCCAGAGTAAGAAAAAGGGGTGCACGGGGACGCCTGTGTATTTTCTGACTTGGAATTTTGTGAAAACTTAGTGAAAAGTCAGAGTAATAAGTCTAGCTAGACAGTGCTGGGGAAGAACCAGAGCAAAGTGGCTGCTGCTGTTCCCCAGGGGGGACCAATTGTGGACGACATGAGGAAAAAATATGGTCCAGATTGTCTTGACATGTTGGGAATTTGGGTTGAAAAGTATGATTTCCCAGCAGGGGGATCACTGAGTTTGGAGGAATTGAGAAACCTCCGGGATAAATTGAAGATAGCAGAGGGAAAGGTTACAAAAAAGAAAAAAACAAACAAATATGCAATTCAGATCATCAAAGATCATGAAAGGTGTTTTTCATTTTGGAAAACTGAAGCAGAAGTCAGGGACAGGAAACAAGTAAAGAAAACAAAAACAAACGTGTGAACAGCACTGGGCGCTGGAGCACAGGGGTGACAGAGATAACGGCAGAGGGTGCACACACTCATACACACTCCCCAGAGGAGGGAGAAAAGGAGCCGCTCACACACGAGCATTCAAATGTACCAAATCGTCTGTATCCTTCTCTTACAGGCCCGAGGGACCCTCTCCTGGACATGCCTGTCTTCCCTCCTCCCGCCTGCCCTCATCCAACGCTACCACCGTACAACCCTGCGCACTCCAGCACCAACGCCGCAGCGTCGCCACGTTCATCAGGACTGCCGTCAACCAAACGGCCAGCCTCATCACTGCTTTCAGACAAGGGCTGCTCCCCCAGATCGCCAAAGCAGTTAACACAAGCTGCTGCGTGGGGATTGAAGATGCCCGGCTGACAGAGGTCCGACGTCATGCAGTGCACGCTGAGAGGCTTCTGCAGGAGGCCAGCGATGCAGAGGACAAGAAGATAAAGCGTGCCTCCCTCACCATGATGAAGCACCTCAGTGACACGGCGAGACGGCCCTACAGGAACAACGACAACCGATGAAGGGCGACTAGCGGAGACAGAGGCGAAAAGGGGGCGTGCCACATCTGCGGCCGAATGGGTCACTGGGCCAGAGAATGCCCTGACAAAGGAAGAACCATGCCCACCGCAGCCAAGAGAGTGATCGCGAGGACCGGAAAAGAGGATCCAGAGGGGACCAGGACGTGTTTATGTAGCATAATTGTGGCAAAGCACTGTTCCTGCTTTTGTTGTGGTTTGTGGCGTGTGTGAGAGTGATCAGTGAGCAGGGTGCAGTTACCCACTTCTACCAGTGGAGGTCGTGTTCGCCCCGGGGAATAACGCTAGAGAGGTCTCAAGTGGCTCATGAGACCTATGTGGAGCGAACCGTCGTAGCGGACGTTAACGTGTGTGTTATCTGTTGTGCTTCCACAGGTGAGATGGGGAAATGGTTGAAAATAAGAGCAAATGTATGTGTGGCTGTTTCGTAATTGAAGTCTGAGATCGAGGGTATGTGAGTTAAATTTACGTTTTGAATGTATCGTCTCTGAGTGATGTGGGAAATGTGGGAAACGACATGATTAATAAGTTCAAGTCGAAGTCGGGTATGGATCTGTGTTTTGAAATGTAAAAAGTAGATAACGCTCGAGAGGAAGTCTCTCAAGTGGCTCATGAGACCTATGCGGAGCGAACCGTAGTAGCGGACGTTAACATGTGTGTTGTCTGTTGTGCTTCCACAGAAAACCAAAATAAAAGCTTCTAAAGAAACAAAGAAAAACAAAAATAAATGTGTCTTCGCAACATTACCATGCTACATTTACGTTTGACTATCTGCTTTAATATAAAACCACAACAAATGTGTTTTATAATTGTCTTTATATAATCTACAAACGTATTTGTATGATCCAGGGAAAATTCCATGTTTGTTTGCGAAACTCATTGGAAGAATGAAGAAAATCTGTTCGATTGTTATTGTCATGAACATGAATCACAAAACATATATATATATATTTTTTCCATGTGTCACTTTAACAGAGACAACACCATCTGTAATTACTATGTCTGGTTGCATTTCCCTGGCAGGCAAAGATAGATGGAAGAGACATCCTTCTGTGTAGAAGATGGGACTGGCTTGTCTGTGGATGGTGGAGGCTCGCTGGGCTCATCAATCCGTCCATCCATTCACCTTGTTCGTCTCATCCTGACTGCAGCACGCCACTGTGGAGGCTTGACATAACACACATTAGATTAATAACAGAAAAGCAAAATGTGACTTATGGTGTATTATTTAGTGTGCTTCAGTTGTAATTCTCATAATAATGACTGTTTTGCTGGCTTCACACAATATATATAATTGGCCTGTCTTAGTTAAAAGCCCACTCACCACGACAAAGTGAAGGCCAAGAGTGGGAACACAAACACAGACCAGAAACGAACAGGACAAATCCAGACAAGACTACAAAAAACACAAACACAAATATCAATCACTTTGACCACTATCTTTTTTCACAAAAACTTTTATTTCTTTACAAATTGAACCTTAGATTGTGTCACAACAAACTAAATAAACCCTTGAAACAGCCAACAAAACATGAAACAACAACACTTCATCAATATTATAATGAGTATCCTCATTGTATGTCCTTGTATGGTTCAATGCTGACACAATAAAATAAAAACGAAAAATAAAGACAATGTCTCTTTTTTGGCACGACTGATTGTAGTAGACTATAGCTCTTATACTTAGCCTGACAGTTTGTGCAATGAATTATATTATATCCTAAAACAAGACTAAATAGCCCATAGTTTAAAAATATGTTCAATAGTAAGTGTTCAGTGGGTCAGATGTCAAATGTGATCTATTTAAAATGTAGAATAGATGAGCTAAATAACACATATATAATACACATTGATGGGAATTGAACCATCGCCTCAGTCTTGCAAGTCCAAGATTGTCATAATGTACCACAAACCTAAATCACACTCCCTTTTTTCATCTAAGCTGTTTGAGTAGCGTTAGCACACCGTGATTCCTCATCAACTACAGGCCTACACTTCAAATAATTATGAGAAAAATCCAACGTAAAGAGAGCACTTCCATTAGGAAATAGTCAACATGAAATTTCGTCTTCTACTGACACCTGCTGGTCAAATTGAATAGTTGCAAATATTGTGAACAAGTTGTCATCTAATTCTAATCCTAAACAATATGGCCATTCCAAGTCAAGTATTAAGACAATTAATCAGGTTTGTACTGCTTGATTGAACACATTCATCCCGTTCCAGTGCACTAAAACCCACTTCCCTTCAGGACCGTGTCAGCGAAGCCAAAACTTCCTTGAGTGACGCTGTTTCCCAGCATGCAATGCGAGCTAGCGATTCACAATACTATTTCATCACAAACATGGATGTAAAAAATAAAAAGGGAAAAGGGGAAAAATGAAACTTCAGGAACACCAACCATTGCAATACAAGCAGAACTGGGCCGAAGTTTTATATTATGTACACCATAATACAGCCTTCTGGTGGACAAGCCATACTATTTAATCCGTGTCCTCCTATGGCACTTCCGTAGGTGGAAGCTCATCGTAGAGGTCACGTGCTGGTTGCGCGTCACTCCAGCGATCACCTCGGGGAAGGTCTGAGACAAGGTCGTTGCCCTTGCAGGTCATCTGATTCAGGTGAATATATGGAAAACATGGGTCAATGTGGTCAGTCTTAACAAGAGAAGCTTACTGGCGGAAATAATGTACTACAAGTGAATGTAACACTTTCTTTTTGTTTTGTATGTGGTCAGTCTTAACAAGAGAAGCTTACTGGCGAAAATAATGTACTACAAGTGGATGTCACACTTTCTTTTTGTTTTGTATGTGGTCAGTCTTAACAAGAGAAGCTTACTGGCGAAAATAATGTACTACAAGTGGATGTCACACTTTCTTTTTGTTTTGTATGAGCATTTAAAAACAACAACAACATAATAATATGGATTTTGACCATGTATGTTTTGGAGTTCATTGAAAGAGGTTTATTTATATACATATATATATATATATATATATATATATATATATATATATACATATATATATATATATATATATATATACATATATATATATATATATATATATATATATATATATATATATATACATGTATATATATATAAATATGTATATACATATACATATATATACATATACATATACATATATATACATATATATATACATACATATACATATATATATATATACATACACACACATATATATATATATATATATATATATATACATATATATGTGCGTGTGTGTGTGTAACTTTAACTAACTTATCTATTTCTATCCATCTATCAAACGTACTATCTAGGGATCTATCTGGGGGGGGGGGGGTTCAAATGAGCCGTCGATTGTATGTGTGGGAGTCCCTCGGGTTCAGCCCAGCTGATTTAGTGTTCGGTGAGAGGACCCTCACGTCTGTTAAGGGGTAAGTGGCTTTCCAATGTTAAATGAGTCGAGAATAATGTGTTAGATTACGTCATTTTTTTTTTCGTGAATGCTTGCATCGTGCTTGTGAAACTGCTCACAAAACTCTTGTCGCCAGCCAGTCTAAAATGAAGCAGCAGTTTGACAAGAAAGCTGTGGCTCGAGTTTTTGAGACAGGCGACCGAGTGTTGGTATTGTTGCCGTTACCCGGTTCCCGTTTGCAGGCTGGTTTTTCTGGTCCGTATGTCGTGGAGCGCAAACTTTCCGATACAGATTATGTAGTGCACACTCCTGATAGAAAACGATCGTCCTGCGTCTGCCACGTCAAAATGTTGAAAAGTTCCGCCCGGTTCACACTGGACGTGGAAGCGCCGCGAAGCGCCGCGAAGCGCCGAGCGCTTCCATTCAGCGCCCATGTTAATCAATGAGTGTGTTTACATGCAGAGCTTAATCGGACTAAGCAATAATTCTGTTTTCTCGTCCAATCGGAGTTCTCAGCTTGGTCCCCGTATCCATGCAGCTGAGAAATTTAAATTATTGACGGGAACGTGTCCTCCTCACAACACTAGGGGGTGGAGTGAGTCTTTTCAGCCGGTCAGCTGCTTTCGGTTGACATATTAAATCTATTATGATATGGAACGATAGTTCATAATGTACGTGTTACTTGCTTTGCAGATAAGGTGTACCCTATTTCTTGTGCTCCTGGTTATTTTAAAAGGCAGACAAGAACGTTGTTTGCTGTTGGAGGGCTACAACAACACTTCGATGCTACGCTTTGTGCCGTCGCTACGGACCCCAAACTCTCGTTCTTGTTGGATTCGGGTGTGTGTCTGTATTCGATTATCATGATGTTGTTTTTTTTAAATGCTCATACAAAACAAAAATAAAGTGTGACATTCACTTGTAGTACATTATTTTTGCCAGCAAGCTTCTCTTGTTACAACTGACCATCGACCCATATTTTCCATATACTCAACTGAATCAGATACCCTGCAGATCCCCTGCAAGGGCCCCGAGGTGATCGGTGGAGTGACGCGCAACCAGCACGTGACCTCTACGATGAGCTTCCACCCACGGAAGTGCCATAGGAGGACACGGCTTAAATAGTATGGCTTGTCCACCAGAAGGCTGTATTATAGTGTACATAATATAAAACTTCGGCCCAGTTCTGCTTGTATTGCAATGGTTGCTGTTCCTGAAGTTTCATTTTTCGTCCCTTTTTATTTTTTACATCCATGTTTGTGATGAAATAGTATTGTGAAATCGCTAGCTCGCATTGCATGCTGGGAAACAGCGTCACTCAAGGAAGTTTTGGCTTCGCTGACACGGTCCTGAAGGGAAGTGGGTTTTAGTGCACTGGAACGGGATGAATGTGTTCAATCAAGCAGTACAAACCTGATTAATTGTCTTAATACTTGACTTGGAATGGCCATATTGTTTAGGATTAGAATTAGATGACAACTTGTTCACAATATTTGCAACTATTCAATTTGACCAGCAGGTGTCAGTAGAAGACGAAATTTCATGTTGACTATTTCCTAATGGAAGTGCTCTCTTTACGTTGGATTTTTCTCATAATTATTTGAAGTGTAGGCCTGTATCTGCACACAATTTGGAATTCGTCCCAGCGCCCTGAGCTGTAAATTTGGACGGTGTAAAATGAAAATGGCCATCTGCAGCAGAATGAAAGTGAGATTGCATTGTCCAGGTAGGAGGACAGCAGTCAGTCATGTTTCACCTCCAGTCAACACGCAGTGGTTCACATGAAGGTCCAAGAGGCCTACAGACCTACACTGAGTCTGGACGTGGCAGTACAGTTGGATCATTGTCTTTGTTGTGTTGTTTGGTCATTGTGATCCAATGTAATGTGAGAGAAGGACGAGTGCAGTTATATTGGAGTGAGTTATTTAGAGTGTAATAGAAG